>NC_056741.1:1923252296-1923257296 GCF_019279795.1 Protopterus annectens | reverse complement strand
GAATCTGCTCACCCTTTTTCTGTGGATTTGGGAAGAAAGTTGGTAGATGAATGGTCTGATTAAGGGCCACACTAGATACCACTTTAGGCATAAAGGATGGATTGGTCCTGACAGCCACCCTGTCTGGGTAAAAAAATAATAAAAGGCTCCACTGCCATAAGAGCCTGTAGTTCTGAAATCCTTCTAGCTGAAGTGACTGCTAAAAGAAAAGCTGTTTTCCAAGAGAGAAATTTTAGGTCTGCAGTAGCAGCTGGCTCAAAAGGAGGTAGAGTGAGTTTTTCCAAAACAAAATTGAGGTCCCATGCAAGAGTTGGTGCTCTCCTAGGAGGTCTTAAATTTTTGGCACCTCTGAGGTATTGCTTATGCAGAGGATGAGAAAAGAGGGGAGATCTGTGTTGTAATGAGCTGAAATGGCAGAGGCATGGATTTTTATGGAAGAAAAAGATAGGCCCTTGTGAATCATCTCAGTTAAGTATTGCAGAATCTGAGGAATATTGGGCATTACTGTGCTTATTCCTTGTGCTTGGTTCCAGACACAGAATCTTTTCCATTTGTCAGCATAAGATTTTCTAGTACCATGTCTTCTAGCATCCAAAATGACATCCATCACAGGTTTGCTGAGAGATGTAACTAGTGAAATTAGTTGATTAGCCATGCTGCAAGATTCAGAGTTTGGAGCTGAGTGTGCAGAATTTGATAGTTCTGCTGAGAGAGTAGGTAAGGTGTCTGAGGCAGGCACCACGGAGGAAGGTGCGACATATTGCTTGGAGCGGCTACCATTGTTTGCGAGGCCAGTCTGGAGCAATCAGAATCATTTTTGTTTTTTCCTATCTGACTTTTAGTAAGACCTTGGAGAGCAGAGGCAGAGGGGGAAAGGCATAGACTGTTTTTTCCAGCTGAAGGATAGAACATCCACTTTCCAAGCTTTTTTGTGATGAATTCTTGTGCAGAATTTGTCCAACTGACAGTTCTGGGGTGAGGCAAAAAGATCTATGTCTGGGCTCCCCCATTTGCATGTTAACATGCTGATGATTTGTGGATCAGTTTCCATTTGTGTGGGTCCATAAGATTTCTGCTTAGTTCGTCTGCCAGAGTATTTTACTTTCCTGGCAGGAATTGAGCTTGTAGATGTATTTGATAAGTCAAGGCTGTGTTCCACAATGCCATGGCTAGTCTGCAAAGGGGATAGGAATCGGTACCCCCTGCTTGTTTATGTACCACATCACTGTGGTGTTGTCTGTATTTATCAGTAGTTGTCCTGGATGATGATAGTCCTTGAAGGCTGTCAGAGCATTCTGTACAGCTAGCAGCTCTTTGTGGTTGATATGTAGGTGCATTTGATTTGGGCTCCATTGGCCCTGAATGCATCTCCCTGCCAAATGTGCCCCTCCAGCATAATCTCATGCATCTGTAGTCAGGGTTTGGGTGGCAGGGGGTGGAATGAATGACAGTCCCTTGTTTTGGTGGCAGGCCTCTGCCCACCATAGGAACTCTAGCTGCAGGCAGGGAATGATAGGAATCATTGTTTTCAGGCTGTGACAATGTTGACTCCATAAGCTTTTTAGGTACTATTGAAGTTTCCTCATATGCAGTCTTGCATATGGAATTATTAGAATGCAGGAGGCCATGAATCCCAAGGCCTGCATAATTTGTCTTGCAGATAGCTGGGTTTTTGTGGCCACCTGTTTGAAGTAAGTCATCAATTGTATTTGTTTTTCTGACATAAGGTAAGTCATCTGGGCAGTTGTATTCAAGCTTGCACCCAGGAATGTAATTATTTGAGAGGGTACCAGTTGTGATTTATTTTTGTTTATGGTGTACCCTAGACAAGTTAGAAGTCTTTTCACAAAAGCCAGATGTTTCAGAAGAGTGTCCTTGTTTTCTGCCTGAATTAGACAATCATCCAGGTATGGATAAATTTGAATATTTCTTTTCCTGCAAAAAGCAATTACTGTTGCCAGGCACTTTGTGAAGACCCTGGGCGCAGTAGATAAGCCAAAGGGCAGTGCAGAGAACTGGTAATGCGAATAGCCTGCTTTGAAGCAGAGGTATCTTCTGCAAGATTCCCTGATTGGGATATGCAGGTAAGCCTCTTTTAAGTCTAGAGTTACCAACCAGGCATCCTTGCCTAGCATAGGTAGTAACTGTTGTAGAGTAAGCATCTTGAATTTCGGAATGCCAGAAATGTAATTAGAATGGATAATTCCAGAATTGGACGGCATGATTTGTCTTTTCTGGGTACCAGGAAAAGTCTTGAATAAAAACCTTGTCTCTTTTCCTTTTCTGGTACTGGTTGAATAGCCTCCATATTCATGAGGGACATAACTTGTTTCTGGGCCTCTGCCCACCGATTTGGAGGCACATCTGACCATCCGTTTGGGATTGACAATGTGCGGAAATGAAATCTGTATCTCTGGGATACTATATTTAAAACCCATTTGTCCTGGGTAATCAGTTGCCAGTTTCATGCATGAAGTGCCAGTTTTCCCCCCAAAGGGGCGGACAAAAGATAAGTGCTTGGTGATTGCAGTGGAAAGCCATTGAGACTGTTTTCCATAGGAAGGTGCTTTGTTCCTTCCAGATTTGGAGGCGGAGGCACCCCATTGCTTTGTTCTATAAGTTCCTTGTGACTGAAACCTGGAGCCTTTGGAATGTCTGGGTTTGACCTGAGCAGCTCTGGTGGGTACTGGAAAGGACCAGTTCTTAGTAGGCCAGTGCCTACTGAACCTGGGTGGCTGCACTTGTAGGAAATCTTTTACAGTTTGCATAGATTTAGCTTTATCTTCCATCTTTTTCAAAACTTCTTCTGCTTTATTACCAGATAGACTGTCCTGTTGTAAAGGAGCATCCAACAATTTTGCTTTAACATGGTCAGGCAGATTTTGCTCCTTGAGCCAAGCATGCCTTCTTATCACAGTTCCAGTTACAGCAGCCCTGCAAGAGGCCTCCAAGGAATCAAAACCACATTGCAAAGTATGTTTACCAACTTGTTCAGCTGAATGCAATAAATTCTGCAACTCTTTATTTTCCACACAGTCAGAAATCAACATAATTTTCTGTTTAAGTAAGCCATGAAATGCTGTTGATATTTAAGCATATGAAATTGACAGTTTAAAGCCCTGACTGCCAAAGTTGCAGACATGTAAACCTTCTTACCCCATCTATCCAGCGCCCTGGAATCTCTATCAGAAGCGGTAGGATTTTTAGCAGTAGAAGCCTTAATGCCCTTGGGACCCTGAGAAATAGTTTCAGGGTCAGCATTAGGGCTTTTAAAGAGGAATTTGTGGGAGTCGGGAACCTTGTAATATCTGTTTGGCTTACTAGGAGCCGGAGGCAAGGAATCAGGAGCCATACTGGACTCTGAGAAAACATCATCAACAATGTCTAGAACAGGAGGTATAGCCAGAGGCCTATGCTGAGGAAGAAGAAGGAAATCCCTAAGTCTCTTTTTAGATTCTGAAAAATCCTGACTCTCCCAGTGAAAATGTTCCCTTAAGGTATGTAAAGTTTCTTCAAAGGAAAAATCCTCAGGAGGAGAAGCAGAAGGGATGGAATCTTCTGCATCAGAGTCCTCATAAGTGGGAACAGACAATTCCTGATCAGAAGAGGATGCAGAAGAAATAGAAACCTGATCTGAAGATTCATAGTCAGTGCCTTGCCTAAGCCTCTTAGCAGGAGGGGATTGGGTACCCCTGATCATGGTAATTAAATCCTCAACCATTTTTATAATTTGTTTTTTAGTCATTGGGGCCTGAACATGTGGCCCAAGCGTCATTTTTTTTAGACACAGAAGTAGTTTTTGACCTTAGTTTTGAAGAAGGCGTCAGTTTAATATACAAATCTTTAGGCTTGAAAACACCCTCAGAAGCCGCTGCCTGCTCAGCAGCTCTGGACCCATCTAAGGTAGAGAAATCCGCGGATTCAATACTTAAAATATCTCGCGGCATCTCCGAATGGGTCTCAGTAGAGGCCTGCTTATCAAAAGTAGCGGGTATCAGGGGCTGTGAAAGCGCCTCACTGAGTACTGGTTAGAGAAGCTTTGTCATCGGTTTTAGACCTCGACAGTATGTCTCTGTCTTTTTCTTTGCGTTTTTTAGGTATTCCAGTAGTCGGACTGCTAACCGACAACATTTCTGGATAGTTAAATCTTGAGCCAAAATATTTAGAAGCAAAAATATACCGATGTTTAATAGTGCATTGATTAAATTTAGCACAAAACCGACAGCAAGGCACATTGTGGTCAGGGCCTAGGCAAGGAATACAGTACAAATGAAAATCCTTATGAGGTATTTGCTTCCCACAAGTAATCCAATTATTAACTTTTACTAACATTGGTAAGGAGCAAGAAAAAGTTTCCCCAATGGGGATCTTAGCTTTTAGATGAAGACTTCGGTTCTGAAACTTGAAAATGAAAATTTCAGGAGTCGGCCGACCGGCACTTGTGAACTGCTTCTGCTTCGGGCACCATGCATCAAGAAAGACTGATGTAATGGCATCGGCTGAATGTTTTATACCCCTGATGACCTGACGTCATGGAAGAAGGGACAGCAACTGATGCAGGACCCAAGACTTTGTTAATCAGGCCAACTGAGGGCAACCTCCCAGCAGATTACCCAAATGTAATGACTGCAACAGTGAAACACGAAGAACATCAATGGCATCTACCACATTCTGTACAGAGCCCATGGTTCACAAGCACAATACACATACAGTCATCAATCACCCTAGCTGAGGGGTCTGCAACCTGTGGCTCTGGAGCCATATGTGTCTCTTCAACCCTGCTGTAGTGGCTCCTTGTACCTCTGAGGATTAATGGACACTCTACCACACAACACACACGCGCACACAGACACACACACACACACACACACACACACACACACACACACACACACACACACACACACACACACACACACACACACACACAAACACAGATCAAGCAATCACAACACAGGAACACAATTATGGACATATGTTAGGTATTGTTCTTATACACT
>NC_056741.1:1923222296-1923247296 GCF_019279795.1 Protopterus annectens | reverse complement strand
GCTATGTACACACACACTCTGCAACACCAGTACTATACAAAGCATAACACAACTCTATTCACACTCTGTCTGTAGTTCCTGAACCTCCTACCAATATGTAGCTGCTCTGAGTGTGCCGGTTCTCCTGTAAGAGGTATTGCTACCTGCTGTCTGTAACACTGATGTCCACACACAGGAAGGATGTCCATCACACAGGCAATGTAAAGGGACCAAGCCCACATGATGTAGGGGGTTAGAGTAGGTGGTTGCCATGACAGTGGTGACTGGAAGTACTACACATGTGTAATCATATATATATATATATATATATATATATATATATATATATATATATACACATATATATGGCTATCAGGATAATAATATGTACATATATTTCCACCATATGTCCCGGACATGGAATGTAGCCCTACTCCAGCCTCTATAGTCACACAGTCATAGTACAAGGGGATGTTAGGTATGTATAGCAGGTATATTAGTAGACTATTCCTACTGTCATTGGGATTGTCTTCACAGACATGGTGTGTGTTGGAGGTCACACCTGCTTATAACATGTGTGCCATTGGCTACTGACAGACATCCTAAGGACATCACAGTAAAGTACTGCTGCTAGCACGTAATGCTACTGTGGACTGCAGCAGAGTTTTTGGCAAATATATGTGGATATTCTGACACACTCTGTAAAGTCCAGAGGTGTACACATAACCCCTTAGTGCTAAACATGTGTACCATGCCTGACAACATGGATGTAGACAGCCATGTAGATGGGTATAACACATAACGACTGGAATACATTTGCCATCATAGGTTATGCAGTCACACACCCCTGTCTGGCCTGACACATAATAACCCCTGGTACAGGGGTGCCATGGCCATATACCACCCACTAGATATTGACATAAATCTGCACAGCATCCCACTGCTCTGTCTGACATACATGACTGTTAAGGGAGGCCCGGCAGCAGTAAATCTGGAAAGTGTCTGCACATGATATCTCACTGGGTAAGTACACTATGTTGCTAGGCATGTAACAATGCACTGTGCAGTCTACAGGCAGACTGGCTCAACACTGGCCTACATCTCCTATGGGGGAATGCACATGTACCTGCATATACAGCAGGCTCTACAGACATGTCATAGCAATACACCTGTGTGAAAGTGCATAACCACAACCAATGTGAATACAGCCACAGCCACATATGTTAAGCTAGCATAATCTAACAGTATATGGACTATCTGTTCGACACCATCCTCATATGTGCCACTCACAGACTGACCCTACATATACTAGGCTGCTACACAGTTTGGTCTGATGACTATCTGCGGTATGGGACATGTCTGTGTATGGCCCTACAAACATGTACGCCAATACGGTACCATACACTGGAGTGGCATGTAACATCAGATAGGATGGGACCTAGAACAATGACATCTACCACAGTCTGTACACTGGCTAAAGTACATATTAACAATACACACACTGTCGGCATTCACAATAAGTACACAGACCTCAGTACTGCACAAACATCCACAGAATGTCCAGATTATATCATCAAATATAACCCCTGCTGTACATAACATGTGTAGCAGTCTGACAACTCACTGGCTTGTTACCAGATATGATGACACTAATTATGGTGTACAGCACATATGCACCACTTCATGCATGACATGCGTACACAGGTTGACAGAGTTGACAGAGTTGTGGCTGGAAGCACATACACAGGCCCAATAATGACATGTTGCTGTGATAACCTCATACATTTACTGTTGTAACAGGGTTTGTTGCAACATATGTCCTATGAGGGATAAGAAGCCAGTAACTGTCACGGCTTTCACCATCTACAGAATGCAATCCTCATACTACCTTCTGCAGTCCACAGATAGATGCTCCATTGGTAACACCTGAAACCAAAGGCACAACACACTGCCCTGTCTGCAGATGACCCTGCAGATGGGGATTCCACATAAACATAGAACTGACATGGCAGGTATTGAGACATGTAGGACAGCCATATCCACACACACACACACACACACACACACACACACACACACACACACACACACACACACACACACACACACACACACACACACTGTTAAATCAACAGTACTCCAAATGCAGTATAGCAGCACTTACAGTCTGTAGTCAGGTCAGGCACATCCCCCTCCTGTGCTTTGCCCTGTTTCCACAGTGTATGTTGTTAGAGGTAAATCCCCAATCCATCTGAGATGCTGTTTGCCAAACAACAGATCTAGTTCCTGCTTGCAGTGAATGAAAAGGGCCAAAACCAACATGATGTTCCTAGACACTGGAGTGTGTTTCCATGCAATTGGCTATGGGAATGTTACCACAGCTGTTCCACATGCAATCAGCTAGGGGAGGGCTGCAATTCCTGCAGAGGCCATCAGCTGATCATGAGCATCACTTAAAATACACATGCTATTGCCAAGCAAAACAGGTGTAGGTTTCCACATCCGCCAGAGAGGGAGTGGGAGAGGCAGACAGAGGCAAATACAAGTCAGGGAGTGGCGAGAGAGCAAAACCTAAGTATGTTTGTGTCACACACCTACCACCACAGGGTATCAAACCCCTGATGACTATGTAGTGCTATCACAGTTCTATGCAGTTATTGGATGTGCCACATGGGTTACCTGTTGTGGAGCCCTCAGAACATATATGTGAAGTTGACTGACATCTGCAACAGGAATACGGTAGCCATAAGGTAGGTGACGTACACGTGCCTGTCTGCATGAACAGTTGCCAGCATCAACACAGCCACACTATCACAGGGATGCACACACACTGACACACTTGGCAGGGCCAGGATGACAACTCATCAGTAGTGGGATTGCCACAACACATCACTGTGCAAGTATCACATGCACCACACGGGTCATACGGGGGTTGTATGGGCAAAGGATATGGGGAGATGTCTGACATCAGACAGCATGCTTCAGTATGCCCATGGGGGTTGTAGGGAGTGTGGATGTGAACATACACACCATACAACACACACACAAACACACAGGGTGCCAGTACTGACATGCATGGGTGCATGTCTGCACGGGTGTGTGGTGGTCGACTGTGCCAGATGGCTGTATAAGGCTAGACAATGGGTATACCTTGGCATCAGGCCACATGATGATGGTCTGCATTGTGGCTCAGGGCTGTAGTGTCTGCATTTGCTCACACAGGTGGGTATTGTATCCCGTATCCAGTCACCTGGATGACTATTGTGTGTGGCCAATGCTGTGCATCGCTTGCCATGTATGTGTTCCTTAGTCCATGACATGGACGGTGTCTGGGATGTGCACACCTCCCACATGCATGTATAGTGACATGTGGAACTGTACCTGGGGTGCCTGGTCCATGTTGTGAACACAGATTATCATCAGATGTGCCAGTCTTGCCCACTTGTAGCGGGAACTGGTAATGGGCAGCAGGTTTACCCTGCACCTAAATTGATAGCATTCTAACAGCATTCCCTGGTGTCAGTGGCATCTGTCAATATAGGACATGTTGTCAGGCATGGTATGTCCTTTGTGGGTCACATGTGATGGCACCACAGGTGTTTTAGGTGTCCATTGGGGAACATGGGGAAGGTGTACTGTTTGCATGTACGTGCATATTGGACAGATGGACAGGGTGCCATGCCCTCTGTAGCCCACAGCTATCACCCCATAGCTACTATCACTGGCCAATATGCAGTGTACTACCCACATATTGGCTGTTGCCTAGGCATGTGTGTGTGTATGAGACATGGGTTGAGAGTGTGGTCTGGGTAATACTGGGGTTGCTAACTGTGATTGCTTGGCCTTGATGTCACATGTATGGGTATGGCTTTGCACCCCAGCCTCTCAGCTATTTCACATCTTTTATACCTGTACGGTGGACATTGTGATATATAGTAGGGCCACCATATAAGAAATATGCAAAACCCACTTCACATTGGCCACTGGTGTCACGTACTCACAACCACCTCCACACAGGATACGTGTTACAAACACACACACACACACACACACACACACACACACACACACACACACACACACACACACATACACACACACACACACACATCTGTCATGGCTGGGAGTAGAACCCCTGCCTAACTAATTTATTACACTACAGCACTACGCAGTTATAGTATGCGCCACGGAGATTACTGGAGTACTTCTTCCCCAAAGGTGTAGATCACATTGGATGACATCAGCAGGATTGCCAAAGTAGGATATTCGAATTGTAGTGAGTGTGTCTAGCTTAAAATGCATTGCTCCCTACACAGACAATGGCACACACGCAAAACATCCACAACTGACATGTGTGGGTATATAACCCCTAACAGAGGTCTATATCACATTACAGCATGGAGCTGTTATAGGACGCACCACAGGGATTACTAGGGAACTCCTTCCTCAAAGGTGTATTTCACAATGAATGACATCAGCAGGATTGCCAAAGTAGGCCATTTGAAATGTGCTGTGTGTGACTAGCCTAAAATGCATTGCTCCCTACACAGACAGTGAAACACACACAAAACATCCACAACCGACATGTGTGGGTATAGAACCCCTAACAGAGGTCTATATCACACTACAGCATGAAGCTGTTATGCGATGCATCACAGGGATTACTAGAGAACTCCTTCCCCAAAGGTGTATTTCACAATGAATGACATCAGCAGGATTGCCAAAGTAAGCAATTTGAAATGTAGTGACTGTGACTAGCCTATAATGCATTGCTCCATACACAGACATTGAAACACACACAAAACATTTAGAACTGCCATGGGTTGGGATGGAACCCTACCACAGTTCTACATGACACTACAGCAGTACGCAGTTACAGGACGAGCTCCAGAGATTACTGGGCTACAACCTTCCCAGAGGTGTATGTCTAGGTGGGTGACATCCGCAGCCTTGCCAAAGTTGAGTATATGAATTGTAAGTGTGAGTACCCTAAAAAGTATTGCTCTCTACACAGACAGGGTCAGTCAGACAGACAGACACACACACACACACACACACACACACACACACACACACACACACACACACACACACTTGCTATGTCTGGGATTGGGACAACTACCTAACTACTTTATCACACTACAGCAGTACGCAGTTACAGGAAGTGCTACAGAGAACACTGGGCTACAACCTTCCCAGAGGTGTATTTATAGGTGGGTGACATCATCAGCCTTGCCAAAGTTGAGTATATGAATTGTAAGGAGTGTGAGTAACCTAAAAAGCATTGCTCTCTACACAGTCAGACAGACAGACACGCACACAAACACACACACAGACACACAGTTGCCAAGTCTGGGGTTAGAACTCCTACCTAACTAGTTTATCACACTACAGCAGTACACAGTTATGAGACATGCCATGGAGATTACTGGGCTACAACTCTCCCAAAGGTTTATTTCACATTGGATGACCTCACCAGGCTTGTCATAGTAGGGCTATGGGGAGGGCAGTCTGTGCATGGACCATAACCCATTCATTTAGGGGTTGACACTCCACATGCAGGCACACATGGGGTCATATGTCACAGGTACATGTATACAGCTGCTAGATGACTACTTCCTTGTACAGTCATGTTGCACAGCTGGCACATGCACCACATAGTCTGTAATGCTGACAGATACTAGTGGCTAATATCTGCAGTAAGTGACACCTGCACCTCATATGTTTGGGGCCCTTTGACTGTGTGCTGGGTGGGACAGTCCTGGATGGCTCCTTGTCACAGTCACATCTATGTACGTCTACCTTTGGCTTATTATAGTGTGATGTCCTGACATATATGTCTGTATTCCTATCCACTGTGTGTGCAAGCCATGAGTTGTGCATACTGATGAGTGTCTGCACTAACAACTGCAACTGCCAAATATGTCTGGTCCACTAGTCTTTGCGGTCATGGCCTTCATGTGTTTAAGTGTGTAGCATGCCCAGTATGACCTTTCAGTATTTTGTTGACTGACACTGTCTTCATTTCTGTAAGTGTGTGAGCCTGCCCAGTATAGCCGTCTGTATTGAATGTGTGGATCGTGTCCAGGTAGTTTGTGCTGCAGTGCTGACCTTTGTGTTGTACACCGACAGGTAGCATGCTGTCTCTTGCAGGGTATCCATTGATCATTTGGCTTTGACTGTTACTACATTTCTGCATAGCGGGGGACACACACCTGACTGTTTCTACATTTCTACGCAGGAATGGGGGGGGGGGGGCACACCTGACTGTTACTACCTTACTATGTAGGATGGGGGAGCACACCTGACTATTTCTACATTTCTACACAGGGTTGGGGGGGCACACCTGACTGTTATTACATTACTATGTAGGATGGGGGGCACACCTGACTATTTCTACATTTCTATACAGGGTTGGGGGGGCACACCTGACTGTTATTACATTACTATGTAGGATGGGGGGACACACCTGACTATTTCTACATTTCTACACAGGGTTGGGGGGGGCGCACACCTGACTGTTATTACATTACAATGCAGGATGGGGACACACCTGACTATTTCTACATTTCTACACAGGGTTGGATGGGCACACCTGACTGTTATTATATTACTATGTAGGATGGGGGGGGGGGCACACCTGACAATTTCTACATTTCTACACAGGGTTGGGGGGGGCACACCTGACTGTTATTACATTACTATGTAGGATGGGGCACACACCTGACTATTTCTACATTTCTACACAGGGTTGGGGGGGCACAACTGACTGTTATTACATTACTATGTAGGATGTGGGGGGCACACATGAAACTTGTACACATTTGCTATGACTGTACTGGTATGTCAAGTACTCCATTTCATTCTGTACTGCTATCATGCTGACTAGAGGCATACCAGTGTACTACAGATCATGGCTTTGATTGCCCTACATATTATTATTTGACTTCCTACCCTTCAAAACTTACATCCTACTGCCTGCCCTGCTGTGGTCTGTTTGTGTAGGCCTGGGGGGGAGGTTAACCAGAGCCATCATTCTGGGGCCATGGCACAGGCTCTGTTTGGGTTTGTCTAAACCTGTCCTGCTGGCTGAGACTGTTGTTGGGTATGTGAACTGTCCTGACTGGCATGTGTGGGTCATATGGACACACATGTCGCTCAGCACATTTCCTGCAGTGGGTTTTGTCACCCTGTGAAGTGATGGCTACTATGGTGACTCCAGTATGTTAGTGATGTCATGGTGCCACTATGGGTGCCACTATGGGTGCCACTATGGGTGTCTACTGTCTGCTGCCATAACATTCAGCCACCTAATTCCCTTGCATGCTCACATCCATACCATAGCTACAGGTAACAACACATTCTACTCCATTTGGCAATTGATAGGTTGATTGACTTACCTTGAGGGTGTGCCAGACTTGCGGATGGTGCTGGAGGGCTGCCTATGTCAGATGTACATAGTACACTCCCTATACATAGTTGCGCACAGGTATTGTCATATTTGGTATCCCTTTTACTGTATGTGCGAGTCAGACAGAGGTGTCATTCCCTGGGTCCCTACTGTGTCAGTGCATGTGCTATGCATTGTCTCTTTGCCAAAGCCAGGGCATACTGGGAATGCCTCCTTCTGCCTACTGGGACAGGCTCAGGTTGTTCCTCCTCTGGATCACTCTGTGCCTGTGCAGGCCTTGGCGCTTGTGGGGGGCTGTGTGGCCCTGCCCCATACTGTTTCTGCTGCAGCTGTTTCCACAGGATCATATTGTGTAGCATAGCACATACCATAACAATTTGGGTACATGTAGCTGGTGAATACTGCAAGGCTCCACTGGATGTGTCCAGACACCGGAACTGTGACCTGAGCATCCTAAACACATGCTCTATTATACGTCTGGCCTGTGCGTGTGCCTCATTATGGCATTGTTGTTCAGGTGTGTGTGCATTTCTGATGGGTGTCATCAGCCGCAGTTCCAGTGTGTACCCAGCATCCCCCACTAGGTGACCGTAGGGGATGTCCCCATTGGCAAATCTCTGGTACAGCTGCATCAGATGCCATATGTGGGAATTGTCATAGCTTCCAGGGAAGCCAGCACACACATTCATTATAATGCTCTGGGCATCACATACGACCTGGCAGTTGATGGAGGGGATGCCCCTGCAGTTGATGTAGGCCCTACCTTGCTCACTGGGTGGTGCTTAGATGCATATGTGTGTGCAGTCTATAGCACCCACTACTCAAGGGTATTCTGCTATTTGGAGGAAGAAACGCATATTGCTGGTCAACACCTCACGGGTGTTGAGGAAATATATGTGCTCACTGGCATGTGCTGACATGGCATCCAGGAACTGATGGAATACTCTGGATGCTGATGCCTGTGAGATCCCCATAATATCCCCAGTTGTGCTTTGGGAGGTACCTGTGGCTAGTATACCTAGGTCTACACATACCTTGATATCCACTGGGATTGGTTCCCCTCGGTCAGTTTGGTGTGTCAGGTGTGGCCAGCATAGCTCAATGATTTGCTGTAGGAGGTCTCTGTCCACCCTAAAGCGCTCCACTATCTCCAGCTCATGTAGCCCCTGGTAGGTTACCCTGGGTCTGTACACTCTTCTCAGTCTCCTCACTGTGGGTTGTTCGGCAGCATTCACATCCTCACCACCCTCAGCCTCTTGCACATGTTGTTCTATGTTGCCTGCTGCAGCCCTTCTCATTTTGTAGGTTCGTTTGTTAAAATTTCCCCACTTGTATACACCGGTGGTGTAGAGTGTGGAAAAAAACAGCGGGAAAGGTGTTTGCTTAGTTTATAGTAGTGTTCTGGGCTGGGCTGGTCTGCTGCCAGTGTAACTGGCTGATTCTGATATATTTCACCTGCCAGCTATGCTAGTTCTCCTTGAATACCTTCCTACTGCTGTTTTCCCTTCCCATTGCCTCCCTGTTTAAGCCGTTGTGCACGCAGCGCAAACAGAGTGCTCAAATGTACACACTGCTGCTATTTCCTGGTTTAACTTCTTTTTTCTTCCTGTAAAACATGGTGAGTGGCGCGCACACCTGCTTAGGCTTTGTAAAAAGTGCTAGGCAGGTTTAGACACACCCCCTAGCTTAAATGTGCTAAGCTAGGAGCAAACCTGAGCCACAGGGCTCTAATCTGCTTACAGTATGCCTGACACCCACAATTATGTCACCTACTTCCTAGGCTTGCACCCAGCTATTCATACTCTTACACTGTTGGGACCTGACTCACAAGCTGGGGAAAACTGGGATTTACTATCCTCCCCCTCATTTGCATAGGATTGCCTGCTAATGCATAGTTACATGTCTCACACTGAGCCTCCCCCCTTAGCAACCACTGCTCACTGGCCAAGTTGTCTTCTGCCTGCCATTGACTTGCATGGCAGAATACTGATTTTAATTTGAATGCTTATTTTAGGTTTATTTTCTTACCCCCCCCCCCCCACAATCCCGTTTGCACACCGCTGCCCTATGCTTAAATAGCCGAGATCGGCTAAAAAAAATAAAAGTTGATTTTTTTAAATTTTTTGTATTGTTTGCAATGCCACTGGTCTTATACTTGGCCATTGGCATGCTTCCTCAATGATATGCAGCCTTTATTTGGAGCTGTCATAGCTCCATTTTGGATTTTGCAGAAATGTACTTGGTTACTAACCGAGTACATTTCTGCAGATAGCACTAATCTTGCATGGACTGTTGCAAGCTTCCTGGATTGCAAAATCACCTCATTTGCATGGATTTCACCTGCAAATAGGGTGATTTGCATACCCCTGCAGGCTGTTCCTGGATCGCATAGCAGAGATATTGCCTGTGTGAGCTCCTGCAGCAATTTTGCACTCCGTACAAGCTTTTGAGACTCCGGGGGGAATGTGTGTGGCGTAATATCTGTTGCAAAGTATTACTTGCTTAACATTCAGGTTTTTTTGTATGTATCAGTTATTAAACGTACAAATGGGCAGAGGCATAAGGCTCTTGCCACCCCCATAGTGCCTTTTTTAGGCAAGGCTCAAAAGACAAACCCACCTCCATAGACAACACAAGGAAAAAGAAACTAAGGGTAATGCTGCTCAATGCCAGAAGTCTAAACCTCAAGATGCACGCACTCGAGGCTCTCCTCGGCATGGAGAATATTGCTGTGCAGTAACAGAAACTGGGTTCAAGGCTCCCGAGAGCACCCCGGCACTACCAGGTTATACCTTATACCATGCTTTTCGGCCCCAAAACTCGGACTGAACAACGAAAGGAGGGGGAGTATCCATATTCATCAAAGATACCCACACCTCCAGGTTAGTGGCACTGCACGAAGCATCGGAGACCATCCATGTGCAACTAACAGTGGGCAAAACTGCCTTTCAGTTTGTAGCCTGCTACAGACCACCCTCCCAAACTCAGGAACCACACTCGGCTTTCCTGAGAACACTGGAAAATATGAAGGTCTCTCCAAACGCCATTATATTGGGTGACTTCAACTACCCAAACATACACTGGGAGCACTACTCAAGCCCCAACACCCTCGCCCAACGGTTCCTAGAATTTATAAACTCAAATGCTATGGAACAACTGGTCACCACTCCCACAAGAGAGGAAAACATATTGGACCTGACCATCACCAACATGGGGACTCTATGTTCCATACCAGAGGTATACCCCTCATTGGTAAGATCTGACCATAAATTAATCTCACTGGACATCCATATCCCGTCCCCACCCCCAGCCAAGGAAACCATGGTGAAGAACTTCTCAAAAGCAAACTTCACACTTCTCAAAACCGAGGTGGAATCTTTCAAAGCCCCCGGGCCAGTAGAAAATATGGCCCAAACCACAGAATCCTTTACAAACGCATTCTATGGACACCTACAGGAATGCATGGATCGTGCTATCCCACATAAAACCAAGACTCACTTCTCCAAAGGCAGGAGACCTGTCTGGTGGACCCCAGCCATAAATAAGCTATACAAACAGAAGGAGGAACCTACTACATGATGGAGCAAAATCCCAAAAAGGGAAGGCATCTCTGATCAGTACTAGCAAGAAACTATGATGCCTCATAAAATCATCTAAGGCCATCTTCGAAAGAAAAATTGCACAAGACACTAAAGATAATCACAAGGCCTTCTTTAGTTATGTCAGGAACCTGGGTGGCAACTCCCAGATATGCTCTGAGTTAGTCCAAAATGACAAAAAATACACTGAACCCACAGACATTGCCAACATCCTGGCAGACAGGTTCAGTGCAAACTCCCCCCCCCCCAAAGAGTAAATGTCTGTCCCAACAGAGTGTAGCCTCCCTGACATCACAGATGCACAGGTGAGAGCTGCCCTCTCCAAAGCAAAAAACACAGCATCAATGGGACCGGACGGTGTCTCGGGCTGCGTCTTACATGAGTTAAAAGAAGAACTGAACCCTCACATAAAGTCACTGTTCAGTCTCAGCCTTACTACAGGATATGTACCCAAGGAATGGCGTACAGCAACAGCGGTCCCACTCCACAAAGGTGGTGCCACAACGGACCCTGGAAACTATTGCCCTATAAGCCTGAGTAGCCTGGTCTGCAAAGCTATGGAGCGTATCATCATGGAACTCATAAACAAAGATATTGGGAACCTCCAAACACTGGATCCTACCCAATTTGGCTTTGATAAGGGCAGATCTTGCCTCTTGAACCTGGTCGACTTCTTTGAAACAGTCACCAAGGCCATAGATGAAGGGAAAGTAGTCCACACAGCCTACCTGGACCTCGCAAAAGCCTTTGACACAATACCCCACTCGGGCATCATAAATAAGCTCACCAGCTTAAATATCAACCCCTATGTCACAAGATGAGCTGCAAACTGGCTCAGGGATAGAACCCACATGGTCAAAATTGCAGGTGCCATGTCAGACTCTAAACCAGTTACAAGTGGCATCCCACAAGGCTCAGTCCTAGGACCTCTCTTGCTCGGTATATATTTCTCTGAGGTACAGGCTAACATGGGAGGACTATGGCTGACCAAGTTCGCAGATGACTGCAAACTGGGTGCCATAATCGACTCACCGACTGACACAAGCATCCTCCAAAAGGGTCTCACAGAGATGGATAACTGGTGCCAGGGCCATGGCCTAAAGCTAAATGCCAAAAAGTGCATAGTCATCCCCTTTGGGAAAAACAAAGTGCCCACAAATTACCACATAGGTAGTAATCCATTAAGTACAGAAGAAGTAATTAGGGATTTGGGGACCCAAGTAGATAGCAATCTCTCCTTTGACAATCACGTTGCCAAAGTGGTTAGAAAGACCTTCTATATAGCCCACCTTATCACGAAAGGGTCCACATCTAGATCAAGAGAGGTCATTGTACCCCTCTACTCATCACTCATCAGGTCCATAATTGAATACAATGCCCCATTTGGGATGTACCTTACCCGACACCTGCAGCAACTGGAAAGACCCAAAAAATACCTCACCAAGAGGATCAAGGGACTCAAACAGATGCCCTACGCAGTTAGGCTACAGAAACTCCAGCTCTACTCAGTTGCTTACCGCCTACTCAGATGTGATCTGTGCCTGACGTATAAAGCCATGTCCAACCCAGAATTAAGGGACATGCTCCACCTCAGGAAATCCAAATCCCTTAGAGCTACACACTCCAGGGACTTAAACCTCAGCACAGAAATAAATAGGACATGCTGGAGGGACAGATTCATATCCCAGAGGCTTCCCTCACTCTGGAACAAAATCACAATCCATGTTAGGCAGAGCCCCTCAATGATCCTCTTCAAGAGAAATCTTGACGAGTGGATGGGAAATCATAGGTTTACCCCTGGGATTTCTTCTGTGTCCCTATTAGACAGAGGCACAGTAAACTAACCTTAAAAGGGCTATCTTCTGTGACCTACTATACAGAGGCACAGTCAACTAATCTAAAAGGGTGGCGAAAGCCAAACACACTCTGGCTAGGCTTATAAATGCCCTAGGGCAGATAGCCTAGTATCAGCCTATGAACCTATGAACGAGGGCTGAGGGTGCCGTCCATTCTGGGTTCATATAGTAATGGGGTGGAGCCCTTACCTTTTGAAAGCTTTTTGGGTTTTAAATGCAAAAAGCTTAAACTACAATAAAAGCCAGATCCTTTAAGGGCATTCTTCTTTACAAACACCCTCTGTCTGTGCATCCCTGCACGAGTCAGTGCACAGACTTGTTGAATACTTTTTTTCAGTGTTCTGCCGTTCAGCACGGAATTTAAATAAAAAATGTTATGTGTGTGTGTGTGTGTGTGTGTGTGTGTGTGTGTGTGTGTGTGTGTGTGTGTGTTTGTGTGTGTGTATGCATTTGTTTAAATACTTCAAAGTCTGGCTTGTGTGTTTGTGTGCATATTTGTTTAAATATTTTGAAACTGGATATTTATTTATTTATTTTTTTCCATTGTACTTTTCTACCCTCTTTTTGTTGATGGGGGTTCGCTATCTGGGCTATGGGTCAAATTAACCTGCCCTTTCATTTGCTCAGGTTAAATTCTAATGTTGGCAAGTGAAAATTTGCATTAATAAATTGGATTATTTTCATCTTTTTTGGGGAGGAGGGATGTCCAGCTGTGCTCTGGATGAATGCAACTTGTCCTTTTCACTTGATTGGTATAAATTCCACCCTTTAGGTGCACTTGGGTGGATAAATCTAAATTTTTGCACTTTTTTGGAAGAGGGGTTAGCAGTAACTTTGTCTTTTTCATATTTTTTTCATATTTTAAAGGATGGCTAGTGAAAAATAAATTAAATTGTTTGGGTGAGGGGTGGCTTGCTGTACTATGGGAACTTATCCGCTTCATTTGCTGAGCTTAATGTCTGGTATTAAGGGCTAGCTTGTGCGCATTTGTGTAAAACAAAAATGGAATATTTACGCTTTTTTTCTTGGAGAGTGGCCAGCTGTGTTGTTGCTCAGTTTAAAGTCGGGCATTGATGGCTACTGTGCATTTATAAGAAATATAATATTGTATGAAACTTAATGGAACTGCCCCCAGTTTTACAGAATGTTCTTGTATTTGCTTAATATGTATGGTCTGCAACTTGACTCATATTGTTTGTTTAGTTTATAGTCCGCCTTTACATGGCTAGTGTGAATTTGCACGAAATATGTTGCAATCTTTACTCTCTCTCCCTCTCTCTGGGTGCTGTATTTGTAAAACCAAGTTGAAACTGTTCTTGATTTTGCAAAATTTCCCTAAGTTTGCTTCGTCTTGATTTGTTCCTAATAGAATCTGGGGTCAACTGTCCACATAAGTTATCAAATCCTGAACTAATGGGTCAGTTTTTAGGGGTATGTTGTCAATATCATACTCAACTATCCAAATGAGACAATAATGCACTTTTGACATTTAGCTTTAGTCCATGATTCTGGTACTAGTTATTTGTTTGGGACAAACCTTCCTGTAGGATGGCTGAGTCTTTTGGAGATTTGATCACTTCTCCTAGCTTACTCCCTGCTGGCCATTATTTTGTTTCATTTCATGACTATTACTAAAAATAATTGTCATAGAGGAGGAGATAATAGAAAACAAATCTCTGCGGGGGGGGGGGGGGGGTGGATTTTCTTCTCCAGGAGTCAAATATGCTAGGTACACCACTGCAGATAGGTCAGTAAATATAACCCTTTACAGGGCACCTTTTACTAAAATTTCATCCACATACTGTGAGCAATATTCCTAAATCCAAATTTTTATGAATAAAAAGGATATGTAGTAAAGTACAGTTTGAAAGACAAGCAGATGGATTTAAAAATGAGGGGATAACAAACAAGTTGTCCAAAATGTACAGCTGAATGCAAGAAATCAGCATTGAGATACTCTGCTAAGAGGTAAAGAAGGCAGACCTTGGAGAAATTAACCAGTTAAGTTTGAAATGAGCATGACTTACAGTAGCAATACATTTAAGATTAAAGATACTAATAGAGGTATATTTTACAATCTGATGAATATTTTGGTAGTACTGTAGGTGATAGATACAAATTTGGTTATAGACTGGGAAGGAATATAGATGAACATCTAAAATGGTACAAAATTGGTACACATATAGGTAACTCTGGGAACCATGCAAAGCTTTCGGGCGATTCAAGCCACAGGGATTTGTCATGTGGTAATAATATTTATTTGATATATATCTGCATATTCAAATATTTTACTTCACTTATTACATGTGGGACACGTACCATTCAGGAATTGATTGCCAGTAGAACAGGCTAGGTGATCTATGTGATGATCTGTTTATATAGTGCTTTTTGTATGGGACTGACTTCAAGGGAATGGAAAGAGAGAACAGCTTTGCATTTAAGTGATTTAAGATGTAAAAGAGATTAAAGAGCAATATACAGTCATATTTTAGAACATACTACTGCATTACTTGGTTTCTTAGGCTTTAATAGAACATTTAACTGTACAGGAAAAGCAAGTGATGTTAAGAGTACAGAGAAAGAAAGCGGATAATGAATCTGGAAGCTATATATAAACTTGCATTGCATTAGTGTATTTCATTTTTTGGTCAATTCCACTGATGGTCAGTAGGTGGTAGCAACATATTAGAAATATTTTTGTATTCTTCTGCCTTAGGCTGGAACATTTTTCTAAATCCAGTTTTATTCTAATAAACATCATTTAGCCAAGATTAAGCTATTACTAGAATCTCATTAGTAGTAATTTTAGTTATTTAAAAAGAAGGCAGAAAATATATTTTTTGCAGGAAATTCCTGTTCCTATTGTAGATTGAAGCTTTTCACTTGTCTTATTTACATTAACTACTTTGAAAACTGCTTCTAGATTTGCACTAACAATGCGGAAGTGAAACAAGTTTGTGTATGTGTGTGAGCTGTGGTGTTAAACTGTGGATATAAATTACCTGGAGTGTTAACATATATATATATATATATATATATATATATATATATATATATATATATATATGGTTCCCATTCAGAAGCCTGAAACATCATAAGCCTGAAAATCAAAATCCTGAAACCAAAAGCCTGAAAATTCAGAATCCTGAAAACTCAAAATCCTGAAAGCCCAAAATCCTGAAAGACCAAAATCCTGAAACTCAAAATCCTGAAAACACAAAATAGACATACTGATGTCATTGTGGCTTTGCTATTGTTAGCCCTGTGGTGTTAGGTCATGTGTTGGGGTCAGGTAAGTGTGCGGTTGGTTTTATTTTAGGGTTAGGGCGGTTTAAGTGAGTTAGGGTTAGGCAGGTTAGGCATGTATGCAATAGTGACAAATATTGGGGTTAGGGGCGGTTTAAGTGAGTTAGGTTTAGGGCGCGGGTCAGGTGAGTGTGCGATAGTGACGGACCTTAGGGTTAGGGTTAGGGTCAGGGTCAGTTGGTAGATATTAGTGTCTTTATAGTGACATATTAGCATTATTTGTGTTTTCAGGATTTTGAGTTTCAGGATTTTGGTCTTTCAGGATTTTGGGCTTTCAGGATTTTGAGTTTTCAGGATTCTGAATTTTCAGGCTTTTGGTTTCAGGATTTTGATTTTCAGGCTGATGATGTTTCAGGCTTCTGAATGGGAACCATATATATATATATATATATATATATATATATATATATATATATATATATATATATACATATATATATGTATATATACATATATATATATATATATATACATACATACATACATAAATATGTGTCTGTGTGTGTGTGTGTGTGTGTAGATATATATATATATATATATATATATATACATATATATATATATATACATATATATATATATATATATATATATATATATATATATATATATATTTGTGTACATGTGTGTATAAGATAATATGCGATGGTCTGGAAGTGCTGTGTGAAATATGTTGGACTGTAAGATTAGAGAATAAAATCAAGTTCTCTACAGATTCCATATATTCAATTTATCTGTTTCTTTGTATTTAAATTGAATTACCCTTTCTTACTTCAGTTGTGTGGTGTAGTGGTATAAAGACTTTACTATAATCCAGACAAACCAAGTTCAAGTGTCAGCTCAGGGCCTTGATGAGCTGAAGGGGTGGTGGTGGGGTGAGGTAGGGGTGGCAGTGAGCAGCTAATGCTAGCATGCCCCTTCTGGGAGGGAATTCATAGCAGTTTCTAATTGTCCACTATACCACTGCAAGCAGAAGCTAGCAGAAAAGCTACTGACTGCGAAGGCATAGCCTTGGTCTCCCAGTGATAGTAACTCTCCAGGGCAGGTGTGTGGAAACATGCACATTCCAGTGGGTAGACCTAGAAAGACCACAGTGATATTATGCCTTTGTCTGCTACTGGAGTTAGGGGTAGAGCTATAAGGAGTGCTCTGGCTGACTGAGTATGTGAAGGCCTAAAGGACTGAGGGGGGAAAGAGAATCTCGGTTAGTCCTCATAGTCCTCCCCGAACCTTCCTTCCCTGTTGGACTACTGGGTCACATGAAAGCAGTGAGCTACAATGGGATGAATGGGGATGAATAGGGAAATAATAGGCTCAAGTCCAAAGGGGCAGGCTTGATGGTCAGCAGGTACAAGGACAAAAAGCATATAGGAAAAATAATGTTTCCTGTTAATTTCAATGGGATGAAAAGACATTATACAGTGTGCACTAAACAGAGTTTACAGAGTTTCTGTACATTTTAAGAGTGACTGGATGGTCTTCTACTCTAGTTCTGAAGTGATTATTAACATTGTTTTATGATGTCATGTAAGCTTTGCAGATTAGTAGTATAATGCGGGTTATGACTTAGTTATTATTATTATTATTATTATTATTATTATTATTATTATTATTATCGACTTGGTCCATTTTGTCTGCATACCTCTCAACCTCTTACTGCAAGAATTCGTGATAAAGCTGAAAATAACTGAGAGCAAATGCCAACATCAAATACTGATTGTAAATATTTCTTTTACAAACTTAGAAAGTTGCTAGAATAACACGTTTTGCAACAGCATGTATTTCCAGAAGGATATGAAACCTGAAACTTAAATTTCTGTCATTATTTAGTGACTTTGGTTGTCAATGACTTTCCAGAAAACCACTAATTTTATATGGAACGGGCCAAAAATATAAGACAAAAAGCTGGACATTCTATGAAATTCTGGGCAGTTGAGAAGTATGTTTTTCTTTAATGCAATTTACTGGCAGGCTGATTGTGCTGAATTTACTTGTATTTCTTTTCATTTATTTATTTATTGCTAATATACCATCATACCTTGGCTTGGGGTGATTTAGGTGGGGGTAATCATTCTGGGTTGTATTATTGCTTACTTTTAGTGCAAACAGTATATGTTGGTTTTGTCACAGTTTTGCTTTTGCTTAATCACAAGTGAGGTACGGTATGATCAAAGCTCTCAGATGGGGTTTTAAAATTCATACTGGCATGATGTTTTATTATCCCTGTATACATGCTGATAGTGCTATGGCATCCAGCAGCAGAAATTGATTACAACAGAGGCAACCAGCTTAGCCAGACGTTTCAGTGAAAGTTTTTTTTTCTAGTTAGGAATTTTCTAAAGAGTATGTGTGTGTGTGTGTGTGGGGGGGGGTTATGTTAGTTTTGTTATAGTTAGTGTCTGCCTCTGTCTATCAAAGACATACCTGGGGCAAATTTTTGATTTCCCATCCATTCTTCAAGGTTATGCTTAAATATGGTTAAGGATGGGCATTGCTCCACATGGATGGGGAGCCTGTTCCAGAGCACTGGGATCCTCTGAGACACATATCTATTTCACCAACATGCCCTCTTTATGTCACAATTAAAATTCAAATCCTTGGATCCAACTGGTTCTGATGCTGTTTGTTTTCTGGATGTGCAAAAGGTCCATCAAGCTGGATCCAAGGATGCCTTGTATGCCAGGCAAAGATTGTCTCTCAGTAACCTGTAAACTAATTATACCAACAGGTTTAAGGTGATCCATATAGAACAATGTGTTTATAGCCTAGATTTTCCTGGTAAAAGACCTTTGTGGGTATTGCAACATATGTCTTGTCAGGTACATGACGAAGGGGGCATTATACTCAATGATGGCACTGATAAATCCTGAATAAAGTAGCACTATGACTTCCTTGGATCCAGATGCCATGCCCTTATGTATAAGTTGGGTGACATAGAATAACTTTCTTACTTTCTTGGTCATATGTTGGTCAAAGGCCAGATTACTGTCTGCATATGTTCCCAGATCCCTGACTACCTGTTCAACTTTTAGGAGAGTCTTACTGCTGGCATAATTCTCCTGGTTAGCCATTTTCCTGAAAGGCGCTATAATTCATTTCTTGGCAGTGAGTTTTAATCTGTGGCTTTTGTACCACTTACTTGTGTGTGTTAGCTCCTCCTGTAAGATGTTTGCATCATGGTTGGAATCTATGATGGCTCCCAATTTTCAGTCATCTGTGATACTGATCAGCCAAACGGCCTTGGTGTTAGCCTTTACCTCTGAGAAGTAGATGCCAAATAGGAATGGTCCCAGCCTGCAGCTCTCAGATACCCTGCTGGTGATCGGTCTCTTAATGGAGGTGGTCTCACCAATTCTGACTTCCTGGGTCCTGTCTCAGAGCCAGATGGCAACTCAGTGAGTTATGTAGGGGTTTATGTCCAGTTCGGTGAGTTTGTCAACTATACCCGAGAGAGGTATTGTATTGAACACCTTAGCCAGGTCCAGTAGGTAGTGTGGACAATTTTCCCCTCATCCATTGCCTTGGTGATCTTCTCAAAGAAGTCCACAAGGTTAAGTAGCCGTGACCTTCCCTTAACAAAGTCAAACTGGGTTAGGTCCAGAGTCTGGAGGTTACCTATGTTTTTGTTGATCATTTCCATGCTAATTCATTCCATGGCATTTCAGACTTACACAACAGACAATAACAATGAAAGAGGGGAGGGATGCACTTTGAAACTGTTGCAGTCCTCCATTGTTGTGGTACAAAACTTGTTTTGAGGCTATATTTGAAAAGTGACTCAATCAGATTAATAGGTCATATTTCAAGCTATTTAGCAGGCACCTTGGGATATTGTTGGGGTCCACTGAGGATGTGTTTTTCACCTTTATTGAGCCAACCAGGAACTGCTACCCTGCTAATAGTTGGGGGGTTATGTTAGTAGGCATTTCATCGAGGGAGTGGTAGGTGAAGTTTGAACAAAATTTATCAGCCAGTAGATTCACTTTGTCACTTTGCTCAGTGAAGGTGGCACCACTGACCACCAATTCAGTACACTGCTGTGTGCCACCTTTGAGGTTACGGGCAAAGTTTTAGAAGGCCTTGTGGTTGTATTTAGCCTGTGAAGCTACCTTGACCTCATAATTGGCTTTGTTGGACTTAATTACTACTCTTAGTTTCCTGTTTAGTTTAATAAAAGAGCTCTATCATTATGAGAGTTGCTCTTTCCAATTTTGGCCATGATATTTTTCTTTTTGTTACATACCCTATTAAGACTGCAATTCCACCAGTACGGTTTGCTTTTAGAGATTGTTTTGGACTTACTTTTTTGTAGGTACAGGAGCCTCTATTCAGCCATTAAATGGTTATACAAGGCCTCTTTGAACAATTCTGCATAGGTTGATGTGAACTTGGCATTGGGGGGGTAATGAATTTTGACAAACTATCGATTAATAGGATATAGTTTGCTTTGGAATAGTTTCTAACTGATACAGGGTTTGCTGGGGTTACCAAGATGATTTTTATTCAAAGGTAAATAGCTTTGTGGTCCAACCTCACCAGTGAGGACATGACACTGGGAAGTTTGGAGTGCTCTCCCATATTGGTGAGTACCAAGTCCAGTATGTTTGAACCTTTGGTGGGTGTGCACACTATCTGGTTAAGAGTATTTGTACTAATGAAGTTCAAGAATGGGTATATATCAAAAGCACAAATGTTCAAAACCATGAATACAAGAACAGTTACACATAAAGGCCGAAGTACTACAAGAGCGAAAGACGTAAACAGCGAAAATCAGAACGCCAAATGTACTTCCATGGCCAGCAGGGTGTTCAGGGGAAGAGGAAATATATCCTTTTGCCCACTGTAATGCAATCTCGGAGTTGGTATATTTAAGTAGGGGAGGCCTACCACATGGTGTTTAATGAAGTTTGTTTACATAGGTTTTCCTTACCTGTATGGCGCTGTTGTTCTCGGAAATACGTTCGGCATTTTGATTTTCGCTGTTCACGTCTTTCGCTGCTGTGTTATGTGTCGGTGATTTTGTATTTGCAGTTGTGAACATTCGTGGTTTTGATATAAACCCCCAAGAATCATTGTGCCTCAGAGCTTGAGGCAGTGTAGGTTTCCCAGTCTCCAGAGTGGTAGTTAAAGTTTTCCATGAATAGGGTATTTGGTTTAATGGTGAGTGTCTCAAGTAGGTCTAGGTATGAGCTGTGGGATTCTAGGGACACAGATGATAACCTACAGGTTGGTAGGATATGCTAAAGGACTTTGTTTACAGTGATTTGCACTTGGATAAACTCCACAGAATCATCCAGTGAGGGGGTGATGGCATAATGGTTAAGGTATTTACCTCACAGATACAAGGTACAGGGTTTGATTCTGGGTAGGAGGTTGGTGTAATGGTTAAGGTATTTACTTTACAGACAGAAAATGTAGGGTTTGATTCTCACCTGTGGTAATTGGTTTAGGCTTAAAATGGTCCACAAGGGCAGTTAGCCTAGGAGTAATCTAATTGGGAGTAGCGCTACACATTCCAGGGACCTAAATATGGCCATCAACTTGAATAGGACATGCTAGAGGGACAGATTTTTCTGCCAATGACTGATCTGTCTTTGAAATAGGCTGCCAATTCATGTGAAGCAGAGCACCTCTATGACACTGTCGAAAAGGAAAGTGGATGGGGCACCGTAAATTCTTACTGGGGATGGTGCCCACAACCCTCCTGGACATGGGCAGTCATTAATAAATACAATCCTGGGTACTGACTAGAGTATCTATGGTACTACATTGGGATGAAATGGCTAGGCTTGAAATGACCTCCAGGTTCATAGCCTAGTAACCTCCTATGATCCTGTGATGTTATGAACCTAGAGTTATACTTGTTGCTAATACAGATTGAGACTCCTCCACCGTTTGTCCTTGTCTCTGCAGTTGATGGTCTAAATGTGTGTAAGGCACTGTAGACTTGTACTGCAGGAGTGCTTTCTATGGCTTTAAACCAAGCCTCGGTAATGGGACAAATGTCTATATTCTCCAGAGTTGGGAGATCTTGTAGGATGTGGCATTTCTTGTTTAGGCTCCTAGAATTGAGCATTTACTATCCTCTGCATCTCCTCAGCCAGTAACTCTGCAGGTAAAGCTCTGTTCTCCCACTATATAGCCAGAAACTGGAGCGACCTCCGCTCCTTCAACTACTCTGTTTAGACAATTTCTCAAAGCACACCTAGTGAATTCTTGGGTATGCCCATGCATTACATAAAACCCCTACTGCATATCACATCAATCTTCTAGCTACTGACATAAAATTCTGCTGGTATGCAAAAACTCAGGAATCCCTACCACTAACCTGAAAATTTAATTTCTGTAATAATTTTGACTTTACATTTCCTACTTTTTGTATAAAAGTGCTTATGACTAATACTTCTTATATGTAACTTGTACTACATGTTTGATTACTATTTGTAACTTCTATGGAGCTTTTCTCCCTGGGCCTCCGCTGTAAATGGACCTGTCCCCAGGCAGACTATCGCGGTAAACAAATGTAAAATAAATAAAAAATAAAATAAAATAAACATCTTTAGGCTTTATTTGCTATGTTGGCAGGTTTGTTAATTTGGCATTGCCTAAAAAAGGCTCTGGGGGTGGTGAAGGTTTTATCCAATATTTGAAAGCCAATGGGGTACAGGCATACACCATTCTTTGCAAAGCAACATAGTTTGTTAAGCATGCCCTCCCATGCTGACAAATATTGATTTTGCCTGGAAAGACTGCAGAAATTAAGTCAACTATTGAAGTCAATCATCTTTTGTTTGTACTGTGGTATCATTCTTGGTGAAGGTAGAATTCCGCTCAATGCAAGGTACATACATGCCTAAGACACATATTCAGAGAGATCAATAATGTCTCTTTTCATATAGTCCAGGGAGGTACTTCTGAGCTCATTAATGCCTCATGAAATATGATAGACTCATACTGGTACCTGTGGTATAGTGACTTGAGTGCATGAGTAACTTGGCAGATACTGGCTCCAGATAAGCAACTAGCTGTTATCTTCTCCTTGTTCACTCTGGTGAGTGGGGCATTTGTGTATCATACAATATAGTCCCCTATGACAAGAGTCCTGGGTATGAGTGTATCATACAATATAGTCCCCTATGACAAGAGTCTTGGGTAATGTGTTTGCTTGCCTTATGGACTTTGCTTTTGGAGGGATCCACTGGGTGCAGATGCATATGTGGTGTTTGGTGTTGCCTTTGGTGAGGGCTTTAGAGATTGCTGAAGATAGTTGTTGCTATTTACAGGCTTAGGAGGTTTTTGATGTTTGGGAAAATTGCTTTTAGGTACCTCAGCACAAGTTGGTCTGTGTGGATGTAGTGTGTGCGTGTGTTCTTGACAGCCTTGTTTGTATGCAAAAATTTTGCCTCCTGTGAAATTGTGTATGTAGATCTCTCATATCCTATTTTGTTATTTCTTTAACTATTAAATGGTTGTCTGTAAACATGCGACAATTGCAACATCATCTCTGGATACCCATATCTACCAAGCTGGATACCGAGAAATTTGGAAATTGCATATTCATGTTGTCCATACCTGTACTTAAGTAGGCTACTGTAGGTTATGGACTGGGTTACACCAAAGTCTCCTTGAGTGGTCTCTGAGATTTGGCACTAGATTAGCTTAGATTGTGCCAAAATTAACTAGTAGTGCTATTTATTATGCAGACTAGCTGCTCTAAGCTTGTCTCTGTGAAATGGCTTTGTTTTAGCCAGATTAAGTTACAGGTTTCAGTTCTAAGGGTAGTTTTATGTACACAATTTACTCAAGAGCAATACTGGTTTGCTGAGTGGACACAGTATTATGGGCATATGGAAAAAAAATGGATAGGAAGAGTACTTAAATAGCTTATAGCAATAAAAGATGGGAGGGACGGACTTTGGAAGTCAGTTTACCATAAGGGGTGGAAGCCAGAGACACAGCCAATTCAAGAAGCAGATTTCCTATGGAAAGATCCAATCAAATAAAAACAATTTTGGAGCTTTAGTCGTATGGTTAGGTTTTCAGAAACTTTATCTTAATGTCTCACTGGGGGCTGGAGCAGTCACAAAGAACAGGGGAAAAAACAGAAGCAAAGTAAACAGAAAGGCACTGGAATGCAACTTTAAGCAGACAAATGGAAAGCAGAACATAAGATTCAAGCAGCAAAACTGGAATATAAGCAGATGTAAAAGTACTGAAGCACAAATCATGGAGCAGCATTCATAACACTGCCACTATTGCAGTTAGGCAGTAGACTTACTGAATGAGTTTCAAATCTGGCAGTAGTTCACAGTTCTGCCCGTCAACTGTTTGGTGTTTTTTTTCACAGTCTTCCCTCTATCAGATATGAATCCAGCCCAGCTTACTCCTAAC
This sequence comes from Protopterus annectens, assembly GCF_019279795.1. Lineage (NCBI taxonomy): Eukaryota > Metazoa > Chordata > Ceratodontiformes > Protopteridae > Protopterus > Protopterus annectens. Next base: position 1,923,222,754 of record NC_056741.1, on the reverse strand, counting down.
TTAAAGCGTAAGAGTTCCCTTGTATTGCAAAAGAAGGGGTTCTCTCAGGCAGGTATGAACTAGTACATGCAGTCAAGAGATTTGTTTGTGTTTGTTTTTTAAGGTGGTTAATAAAAGCCAGCAGATGCAGAGACTTGTTTACTGGGGTTGCTTTGCAGCTTTGAGTAATATGGCTAGTTGTTAGTCCCAGAGACGTAGCTAGGATGAATTGGAAGGGACAGATGCCCCGGGTGCAAATTGTTAGGGGGCCTAATCGGCACATTCCTATCAGTCTTCAGTGCATCATTACTAGCATTTAGAAACAGAATGCCAGTACTAAATTTGTAGTTAGAACTGAAGAAACACTGTAGTGCTCCATGTGAAGCATAAACTGTAGCAGCTGCTGGCAACATACGTCGCAAGCAGTTTGTTACAGTTTAAAAGGAGAAAAGAAATGTTTTTTTGCTTCTCAAATTCAG
>NC_056741.1:1923204796-1923214796 GCF_019279795.1 Protopterus annectens | reverse complement strand
CTTTGCTTGTTTTTTGAAGGTATGTGTTTAGCTACAACAGCATTTTTCTGTTGCTTAGTGTAGAAGCTGTCCTAATCTGCCCCAGAAAAAGAGATACCTGTGGCCAGTAGGCTGTCCAAGACTGTTAGCAAAAGTATTACACATAGGCCCAGAATCCAAAAGAGTTGCTCTCTTAAGTTCATAGCCGGCGTTAGACATAGGCCAACTAGGGGACCACCTAGGGTACTGCTGTAGCAGGGGGGCTTTTCCAGTATTTATTTGGTGTAGGTAGATCAGGATGGGGGGCAGCAGGTGGGATGGGGGGGCCTTGAAGTCCTTTTGCCTAGGGTGCCAGTTGACCTAAGGCCGGTTCTGCTTAAGTCTGCCCTGATTCCAAAAGACTTGCTGTAAGTATAAGTGACTTACCTTGGTGTAAGGCCTGTCTGTAAACAGGCTTACACAGGAGGCCAGACAACAAGTCTTTGGGAATCAAGCCCAATATCTTTGAATCCCCACATCCTTCACAAAGCTGTTATTAGTAGTCTAGTATACACTATTTATTGAGTGTGAATTCCAGCATCTTTCTTGTAGTTTAATGGCTTGTCACATACACTTTCAATAAATATGAGTTTCAAGGGAAGATACATTTGTACTGGTGCTCACATTAAGTCTATTTTCTCTGTGATGGTTTTTTGTTTTGTTTTGTATAGCAAACAGTTGTAAATAAAACTTTTACTTCAAATTTTGCAGTAGAAATAAAATAAATCCAAATCTTTGTGATTATTCTTAATGTAAAGAAGAAAATAGTATGCAGTAGGGTTTTATGGTAACTGGGGAGAGACAGCCAAGTAATGGGACAGTGGTACAGCTGTGAGTGGTTTGATACGGTAGTGTGACTGCAGTTTGGCATGTACTTTTTTAATAGTTAAGTTGAGATGACTATCAAATTTTAGGTGGGAGTCTATGGTTATTCCCAATAGCTTAGCATGTGCCACTGGAGCAATTGGAGTAGCATTTGTGGAGTAGATAGTGAGTTGACTGTTAGTGTTTTTGTTAGAACTGGTTATAATCATAAGCTGAGTTTTCTTTGGATTGAGGATAAATTGGGCTTTGGTAAGGTAGTTTTCAACGTCAGAGAATGCTAGTTGAGTTGTTTGCAGGAGGGTGGGAATGTTTTGTGCAGCACAGATTAAGGTAGTGTCATCTTCATACTGAATTATAGATGCATGCTGTGTGGAGGTATGGAGGTCATTTGTGAAGACTGTGAATAGTAGTGGTTCTAAGATAAAACCCTGTGGGACTCCTATAGTTATGGGCAGCTGAGGAGAGAGAGAATTTTCCCATTTCACAGCTTGGTACCTGTCAGTTAAGTAGCTTTGGAACCAGGTAAGAGTGGAATTTGATAGATGATATTGGTTTAGTTTGTTTAGCAGGATTTGGTGTGAGACTGTGTCAAATGCTTTGGACATATCCAAAAAAAGAGTTGACACTTGTAGGCCTTCATTTTTGAGACAGTTTACTGTGTCTGTGAAGCAGAGGAGGGCTGTAGTGGTACTATGGGCAGGTCTGAAACCATGCTGAGTAGGTGACAGGTTGTTGCTGTCTAGGAGATAGTTCAGCATCTGTGTATGGATGCATTTTTCTAGGATTTTGCCCGGGGGGAGAGTAAAGCAATGGGTCTGTAGTTATTAAGTTCAGTGGAGGTCCCGCCTTTATGTATGGGTGTAACATAGGATATTTTCCAGAGTTTGGGCACATAGTTTTCAACAATTGATCTGTTTATGAGAGTGGACACTGGGATAGCAATAGCATCTGCTGTGAGTTTCAAGAAATAGCTGGGGAGTAGGTCGGCTGCTGTTGATGAGGTTTTTAGTTTGGAGAGCATGCTTTTGATTGAAGTGGTGGAAACTGTTTTGAGGATAAAGCTTGTATTAGTGTTATTTGTGTTGGGGGGGATAGTGAGGAAGGAACTGTCCTGTGATACTAAGGATAGAATTGTGTTTACAAAGTAGGAGTTGAACTGTGTTTCAATGGGAAATTTAGTGTCAGGGGTGGTTGGTCTGGGTAGCCTTTTGGGTGGATTTTAGAAGCTGGTTTACATTTTTTCCAAAATTTTTACGTGTTGTGTTGGTATTTAGTTTGTAATGTTGTGTAGTAAGATTTTTTGTCCAGCCTAATGCATTTTTTGCACGGTTGCGCAGTTCTTGGTACTTAGGCTTTGTGTTTCTTTGTTTTTTTGATAGTAAAGCCAGGCAATGTCTCTGGACTTGAGGATTTGTTTGGTTTCTTTACTGAGCCAGGGGTTTGTAGAGATTCTAACCTTTATTTTGCACAATGGAGCGACAGTGTCTAGATGTTGTAGAAATGTTTTGTTGAAATATGCTACAGCCTGGTCAAGTGGGAGGGTTTTTAGGGGGGGTCCAGTCACATTTACAGAGTAAAGTGTTGAGGACCTCAGGAGAGAATTTTTTTGCGTTTCTAGTGGATATATAGTTAGTGGTTTTGCATATACTTGTTCTACTATGTATAAAGTATATTATGTTGTGGTCACTTAAGGTGTCTGGGAGACTGCCTGTGTGAGGGTACAATGTGGGGTTGTTAGTTAGGACCCAGTCAAGGATGGACTCCCTTTTAGATTTTTTTATCACATCTAGTTGGAATTTGGACTAGCTGCTGGTAGCCATGGAGATTTATTCGAATACTTGGTGGTTCTGATATACAGGCGAACCAATCTAGGTTGAAATCCCCTAGAATAAGGGTTTCTTGTGAGTATGTGGAAGAACACCAGGATAAGAAGTCTTCAAGGCTAGCAGGTGTATTACCAGGTGGAATATAGATCACGATTGTGGTGATGACCTTTTTAGGGTGAAGTTGAAGTTGTGAGATAAGTATGTCCCAATTATTGGGGGAGGGGTAGGAGTTTGGTAATTGACAGACAGTTAAGTTGGACTTGTACAGTAAGTCAGTTCCACCCCCTTTACGAAGTGGTCTGTCTTGTCTAATGATATTGTAGCCGGTAGGGAGAACTTCTGAGTTAGCTATGTTTTTATTTAGCCATGTTTCTGTTAAAGCAACTATGTCTGGGGGGTAGTGTTCTATTGTGGCCTGGAGTTCAGGTATTTTATTTTTGATACTTCTAATATTAATATTTAGCATTAAAAGATGGTTGGTTTTGCTGCTGTTGTTGATTTGCCCAGAGATGAAGAAAGTTGGGGTGTTATGTTCTGACATTTGTGTTGGAGTAGTTTGTGTTGGACAGGATGGATTTGGGCCTGGGTTGGGGTGGATATCCCCACTTATGGTGAGCCTGGAGTTAAAATGGTTATACAGATGTTGGAGTTTGGTGAGTAGTGTGAGAAAGTATTGTGTTTTTTTGGAGTAGGAATGAGAGCATATGTGTTTAGTTCTGAATTGGTCCATTATGTAGTTCTTGAATAACTGTGGGCAGATATTATTATAATGTGTGGTGTCTGTATACTAAAGTGCATAATGCAGTGTTGTGCTACTAAGTTTAGGGATATTGCTAGAGTGATAACTTGTGGTGTTGTAAAGAATTATGAGAAGACAGACTAGACTTAGTTGTGTGATAGTCATGGTTATAAAGTTTAAGTTGTTTCTAGGTGGGGGGTCTAAATAGGAATTATAGGGTTGCACTATATGTGGATGGGGAAGTAGTGTGGGTGATGTAAAAAATGCCTAGTGGGAATGAGAGTGATTGGGAGTATTTTGTGTGGAGCAAGTTGGTGTGGTATAATGTGATATTACTTGAGGAGCTGTGATTGGTGGAGGTGATGTGAGGATGAGCTGTGGGTGTGACTGTGATTACTATAAATGTAGAGGTAGTGGGGGCGGGAGGAAATAGGGGGCAGGGGAGCGGAGAGAGCCCGAGCGTTAGCGAGGGCGAACGGAGCTGGGCAGAGCCAACTAAAACAAGAGAAAAAAGTTAAGTCTTACTTTACAAATCTGAACACTTTTAAAACAAATTCCTGAGGTCTAATGGCTTACAGCAAGCAGAATGTAATTGCTGAAGAGCACTTGTGTCCTGGTGAGAGACTAGAAAATTAAAGATGGCTCCATGCTCAGCAGGATTCTAATATAGACTTTGTATTGGGGGAGGGAGATAGCACAAGGGGTGTAAACCAGGTGGAATGCAAAGAAATCAGAGAAGCAATCAGTGGAAATCAGTGAAGGCCTCAGAGGGGGTAAGTAATAATTTAAACTATCTGTAAAGTGAAGGAGAGAAGAGACAGCAAAGTTTATTAAGTTTGGGAGTGTGTCTTCACATTGACTTGTTGATTAGTAACCAGTTTGTGCACAGATTAGAGTAGGGAGATACATTAGCAATGAAAGGGAATGTATAGAGATGCAAATAAACAGGTGGGCCTCCAAGTGATACAAACTAAGGCAGAAAGCACTGAGAGGGCTGCTTGATGTTTAATTTAGTCACAGGGATGTGAATTAAATGTAAGAAAAAGACATGAATGTTACTGTTTAGTGGTATAAGATTTTTTACTAATTTTCTGAATGAAATATCCTTGACGTTTCCCTCTGCTGTCAGAATCTCTGTGCACATCTTTATTTGTATTTGTTTATTTATTTACTTGTATTTGTTTACTGGAATAGTACACTGAATTCATGGACCACTTACAGGTTCAGCAAGAATAATACAGAAGTAAAAAACAAAACCTATAGAAGGTACATACAGAAATAGTACTTTGTACAAAATTGTTAAAACGGATTTAGAAATAATATAGGCATAATAAGCAAAGTTATACAATTTGAAAAGTAAGCATTTTATAGTAGATCAAATTAGTTACAAGGAAGCAGTAAGAATATCAAACTGAAAAAATAAAGTAAAACAAAAACATACATTTATATATATATATATATATATATATATATATATATAAAATGTATGTATATACATACATATATATATATATATATATATATATATATATATATATATACATATATATATATATATATATATATATATATATATATATATATATATATATATATATATATCTATATACATACATATGGGTCTACTTTGGTCAAAAACACATTTGATCGAAACTGACCACTAAGCACACTTGACTGAAAGCTCACTTCACTGAAAACTCATTTGGTTAAAACTGATTTAGTCGAAGGTTATATATGGCCTTTACTCCACTGTAGTGCGATCCTGGTGTTAGAATATAAAGAAAGGGGGGTGTGGGGGGCACAGCCCCCCCACATAGTTTGAGTTTATATTGTCTTGTGGAAAGAGTTGTTCATTGCACTTGTCAATATACATGTTTATGGTTTAAAACATTTAAAATAGGTGGGGGGCTACACACCCCCTAATGTGGGGGACTGTGCCACCCACACTCCCCCCTTACTTTATAGTCTAACTCCAGGATCACACTACAGTGGGGAAAAGGCCATATATAACTTTTGACAAAATGAGTTTCGACCAAATGAGTTTTCAGTGAAGTGAGCTTTCAGTCAAGTGTACTAAGTCAAGTGAATTTTGACCAAATGTGTTTTCAACCAAACAAAGTAAAGTAGACCCCTATATATATATATATATATATATATATATATATATATATATATATATATATAGATATACATATATATATATATATATATATATATATCTATTTTAGATCACTGAAATCCCATTTCACAGAAATTAATTTCACTGAGACCAAATCACCTAATTTTCAAAATACTGAAAATTCATTTCACTGAATCTCATTTCACTGAATTGTAAGCTATAGACTACTCAGCAGTAGTGGCAGCTTGTAGAGTACTATGAGGCAAATAAAAAGTATATGCCCTTTTTCCCACTGTAGTGCGATCGTGGAGTTAGAATATATAGCTAGAGGGGGTGTGACCGTGTGGGGGGTGTATGCCCCCACTTAGTTTGGTTTTATATTGTCTGTTTTCTGTTTAAAGGATAAGTAAGTAGTTTTTAAGTTGTGGAAAGAGGTAGTCATTAGTTTTGTGAGTGTGTTTGTCTACGGTTTCCCATGTTGTCTTTTAAAATTTAGCATTGTAAGCTGTCAGTGAAATGAGATTCAGTGAAATGAGTTGTCAGTGTTGTGAAATTTAAGTGGTTTGGTTTCAGTGAAATGAAAGTCAGTGAAATGGGATTTCAGTGATCTAAAGTAGACCCATATATATATTTATATATATATATATATATATATATATATATATATATATATATATATATATATATATAGGTTTACTATCATTAAATCGAATGTAAAAATAATATTTGTACTTTATTTCGAATAAATTTATCGAAAATGAATGATTTCGAATGAAAGAATGGTCGTAAATGAGTAGAAAATGTCGAAAACATTGAATCACGACATTTCCAGTCAATTAACGGCAATTCACCGAAAATAAGTGCTCTCTATGTTAATAGCAATGCCTTCGAATACGTTTGTGAAAACACCAAAGCGAACATACCCCTAGTGCCATAATAACAATAACCATCCAGATGTATTGATGTACAAAAGCAAACAATCCACAGCAAACACGTTCACAGTTCCAGAGCAGCGAAATCCGTCTTCATGACTTACTGTAACATAGTCCATGAACATGAAACGTCAGCAAATAGAGTCCCACGTGCACAACAGCGATATCCATGAAGATGACTTGTCTTACAATGTTCCATAAGCCATATATCCACAAGAAACTGTTCCTGGTTGTAACAATACTGTAGTCCATCAACATGATTTGCTATCCACTGCTGAGTACACGATAATTATGCAGCAGACAGATAAATGTGCCACCAAATACTGTAGACCTACACCACTTACTAAATACTAGTGAATCCAAAAACAATATATAACATACCCATCCCAATAAAAGTAGTACAGACTGTACACCCAAAAGTTACCTATGATACCATATAATTATCACAAACATACTATATAATGCCAGAACAGACATATCAGAATGAGCAGTGATGTGCCATAGACTGTACAAATCCTAATGGCGTCATTTCGTCACGTTTACTAAGCAGACGTTGTATCATATACTCTTTATCTGTAAGCCTACGTTTCTTTGGAGATGCAGAAACACAACAGAGGTACTTTTGTCTGACATCCTCCAAATGGTTTTGCTCTAAAGTAATAGCATGTAAGACATCGGTTATGTACAGTTCCTTTTTACCTAATATAGACCTCAGCCTCCGGTGCCATCCCTCCACTGCATTCTGACTCCTAGGGTAGCCCATCGTGCATGTGTCAGACTGATTCCAAAAAGGAACATCAAATAATGGTGGCTGTCTGTCTGATGATGAACCCCGCATCCCATAACGCCGTGGCCTCCCTAGAATGTAGTTATTTTTAAAGAATTCACATAAAGGGGCACCTCTGTCTCCTAACGCCTCTTCAATGGTACTAAATGTTTCCATTAGATGTTCTGTCCGTATAAAAGCAAGTGATGGTACCTGTTTACATAACAGTGCAAATTGTGTATCTGTACCATATATCTGTGTCAAATTAAGCTTCTGTATCTGCCTCCATATAATTTGGCATAAATGAAACCAGCATCCCTTTGCAGTACTATTAGGTAAATGCCTCATAATGCTATTTACAGCCCCCTTTTCAAAGTCACTTAGTACCATCACTGGTTGTACATTAAGATGGAATTCCATACATAAAGTAATCAATGTCTTCCAAAACTGATCATAACATTCCTCGCATTTCGATGGTAGGATAGCATAAACTACAGGCACTACCTTGACGTTGCTGGAACCATCCAAGCTACAATGAACAGAGTATATTTGCTTGCACTCCCTAGTGCTTATTGGAAAAGTACCATCTACTAGGATGTATGCTGAACGGCAAAGCAGGCCTAGATTACTCTCTGTAGTAAGAATAACAACATTATTATTAAGGCTCTGGAGTGAACTGTGTTTGATGATGAACTGACCCTGCTTCAATGGTAGCATCTCTGGCCTTAAATCCTTAACACTTGCTAACTGTACACTGGGATGTGTGCTATTCCTACGCCTTAACCTACGTACACTCTGCTTCAGAGCATCAGTATTACTGAGTGTGGTCACTACGTCTGTGGACGTTGTTGCCAAAACCTCAGACACAATTCTGCAGGGATCCTCCATAGTTTGTTCAGCACGCCTTTTAATTGCTGCACGTACTCTACTCTGCTCTACTTGGACCACATCAGGTGCATGAAAATTACCAATACTCTTCAGAAGTCTCTCATCATCGGAACACTTCTCAGTTATACAACGGCCCTTACATTTTTGTTTCACCTTTTGCGTACAACACCAGTACTTTTTCTCAGGGTTACATTTTTCCAAGTAATACTGATAACCATCAATACAAAGAATTGGTCGACCTTTTTGGGATGTAATGGTACCGTATAAGGAACCAATAGCACCAGGAATATTCACTGCTGCTTGGTCTGACATAGTACATAGGCCAACCTAGAAATCAACAACAGTAACTATATTACTACAAATTAAAACAGCATTACTATGTAACATAAGCCTGTATCATTGCAATAAATTATAACTTACACCAATACCAGACATTACATAACTTTAACTATGCATGACTGACTACAGTTATCCTTTACATGTACTATTATTGTACTGTGCAGTCCATGAAGTCGTTACATTTCTATATTTTATTAACACTGTAATACTTCACACATACATCAATATATGTATAATACAAACAACACGTTTTACTATACAGTACATTCCAGACTTAGCAACCAAACAGTATTGCTATCAGGTAAGCCGCATCAATCTGTATTGTTTGCAATACTGTATTGTAAGTTTCTGTCCATATACATCAGTACTAAATCGCATATTCAGCCTATAGAAGTTTAGAAGCTTATAACCAAGGACACATTCATTATAATGTATACCTACCTATGTTATACATCTCAGTCCATACTGTTACTATAGCACGTACTATTACACTTTAGAAATGTGTTCTGACGGTTTGTGATACTGACGGCAATCATGAACAACTTTGAATAGCATTGACATGTATTTCTTATTGTTCAACATATTAGCAAGTAGGGCTTGTCACTTTTGAAGTCAACTATATCTGTCAACATGTATATAAACATTTAACACTTACAATTACACATATACATATGCTAGTCTTACATATCGTCTATAATGCATTTTTTACAAATACTTACAGGTACATGTTGCACTACTACTTTGTCGTATGGTACGTTTACTCACCAATCCACACTTTCAAGATAAAGTCTATTATATCTCTAATTATGGATACATCTCCTTTAGGCAATTAAACTCTGCAGCGGATTATTCCCTCTCATATACTGTCTGCATTATCAACGAGTCTATTATCGTGTCTGTTTGACTTCCGCATTAACTGTGCGAACTTCTGACAGCGACGCAGACATCACCGTCGCAACATCAATGTTGTCAGCTGTATATGCCGTAGTTCTATCTGCGATGAATACCTCACCGTCGGAACATCATGGTCGTCATTGATGGACACCGTGTTCAAATATGCGACGGCCAGTTGTTCGAATTACAGTACATGGTGGAATTTCAATTTCGATAATTCTGGTGAGCGAATCTATTCACATTCGACATTCTTACTGACGAACATACCACTGCCAGGTATGTAAACATCGGTTAAATGATAGTAAACCATATATATATATATATATATATATATATATATATATATATATATATATATATATATGTATAATATATATATATTTACATATACATACACGGTTCCACTTTATAATCTCGAAATACTGAAATATCAAATTTCAGTATCCGGAGACCATAAACTCGAATTTTTAAAATCACGAAACTCAATAACCACGAATCCAAAAATGGTGTTTCGGTATTTGTCGCAGGATGTAGTGGGTGCAGCATGTACGGTTTAGTGTGTGGCTTTGGCTGGTATGTAAGGTAAGTGAGTTTTTTGTTAGGGTTTTAGCTATTTGTTTGAGTGTATGTGAGTGTGTTTGGAAGTTTTATGTG
>NC_056741.1:1923099796-1923202296 GCF_019279795.1 Protopterus annectens | reverse complement strand
CTTGGAAAGAAAACAAGGTGAAGAATGGACTGGTTCATGTTTAGCTCTGACATCACTTTTGAGAAAAAATATATACTGATTCTAGTGGACATACAATCTTTGTGAATGAACACATAGGTTTCTTTATAGAAAAGAACTTGTAGCAAGTGCCTGTGGACAGAGAAGTTGAGCACAAAGGATGGTATTTTTTAACAGAAAAACTTCACAAATTCTAAACCATCCAATTCAAATTGAAAATTACTGAACTGTCAGTCATGACATTCAGGTCCCAGTAAGCTGAGTGGTGGCTCAAAGTTGGCAAGGATGCATGACTCAGTTAAAGAACTGTTTAACAGCCAGTAATTCTTCCCTCAGCAAGATTATGATGTGTTCAAACATGCATGCTCCCTCAAATGTTTACCTGCGTCATGAAGTTTTGATTTGTAAGGGAGACCAAAATGGCTGCCGTCCTATAGACAGTGTCTGGACATTGCTCTGCATCAATAGCATAAATTATTCCTTTATTTGCTTGAGAGAACAAACTACATAAGCAATAATCTACATCTGATATAAAGGAAGGCCTATCCTACCGTATACAGAAGCTGGAACAATGGGGAACAGTGAATTTTAAGAGGATTGCAGCGGACCTGTTTCATATCTTTTCTACATGTGCTTTCCATGAGGCCTGGGATCTCTCGACCTGCATTTCCTTAATCAATCAAAACAAGAAAAGCTAATATGTCACTGGATCCAGAACGCATGGACTCACAGACTACTAAAGCAAAATACTCTACAGTTGCATCTCCAGAAAAAGAGACTATTCCCAAAAGGGCTAGAACTGGGAAACTTCAGGAAATGTTGAAATCCACTACTAAACCAAAGGCTGACCAATCTAATCTTGAAGATTTAAAAATGGCACTTCAACCTATTCAAGAAGCGATACAAAGCTTCTCTACACAATTACTGGCATTCAGAGATTCTATAGATAAAATACTATCAAGAATAGACAAGACAGAAGCAAAGGTTGCCGAGAATCAAACCAGTTGCAGAAAGATCACAATTCCAATGTTAAAACTATCCTAGACATGCAACAGAAAATATTGGATCTAGAAGCCAGATCCAGGCGTAATAATATCATAATAAGAGGCATACCAGAGTGGATAGACCACAATAATCTACCAGAAACAATCACTTCCATTTTTGTTCTATTTCTAGATAAAAATACAATTACCGACCAGATTACAATTGAAAGAGCACACAGAGCCCTTAGACCATATTTGGAGCTTAACAAACCTAGAATTGTGTACGCTAAAATATTGAACTTCCAACATGTTAACAAGCTATTAATGGTGGCAAAATCTAAAAAGTATGTCATCTGGAATGGTTCAAAAATATTTCTGTCTCCGGACCTCCCTGTACAAGTTAAACTAGAGAGACAAAAACTGGCTCCATTTCTGTGCATTTCTAATCCAAAAACAAATAAAATTTCAAATGAAATACCCCAATACATTAATCTTCCATCACCAAGGCAACAAAATGTCAGCAACAAACACTAAAGAAGCTACCTCGATTTTCTTGACAGCCTTTAATGAAAGACCGGATCTGGCTGTACAGAAGCGCTAATCCAATACAGGTTCTACATTAACCTATTGGTATAACCTAATTTGAAAAGGTTACCTTGATCCGGGGGGAAGTCACTAAGTGATATTTGTCTGATGTGTCTCTATGGCTTTTACTGGTGTGGCCGAGCTGGCTGTTGTTGGGCCTAGTTTTCTCATGTAGTGGTGATGATATACAATCTCCATTAACTGACATGAACAATATCATGTAGTGACTCTAACCTCAGGATGCCTTTTCTCATGCATCTGCACTCCTTTAAAGAAAGAGATAACTGTAATCACGATTTTATCGCAGATATTGACCCCCACCTCACACTCCTTAAAGGGGTGAATACCTTGAACCTGTCAGTAGATCGCTTAAATTTTTAAGTGATTTAATAAGTGTACCTCAAAACGAAGAAATCCTTAAAGACTGCATAGAATAAAGAAAGGAGATCATTCAGCTCATTGCGGCACCTAAGTACATTTCCACACTTGTTCTTAGTGGTTGCTCGCTTAGATAGGATCGGAGTAGCTCTCTCTCGATCCTAACACTTGTCCCAGGTTCTATGACTCATAATTGTATATATATCTCATGTGGATAATTTAGTAGGAACTGTGTGTTTACCCGTAAAGGAGCACCGAATGTCTGGATCTATTTGTCTTGTGTGCCGATTAATCTGGGGTGCAGTATCTAAGAGGTATACAGACTTGTGTTCAGCAAGATATCTAATGCACGGATAAAGAGACTCTTAAATCATTTAGGAAAGCCGAGTGTTATATGGAACTGTACGCTTCCTATGTTGTAAAAGATCTAGCATATTTGCACATTACTGCATCCCTATAAGCATATGTCGAGTGTTAGTCATTATGTACAGATGCGATAATAATTGCTGATTTCTTACTATATGTTGACCTTAGTGATATAATCCCATTGAATGTAATTACTATGTGAGCTACTTCCTATACTGTCTAGTTTATTGTATTGTCCAGTGGGGATTCACCACTAACTTAGAACAGCGCTTCCTCCATGCAAGGGACCGGTTTCAAGTGTAGTATGTCTGTTTTTCCACTTACAGTAAGCCGGCTCATCAGTAGCCCTTAGTTACGGTACATCTAGGTAAAACAGCAAAAATACCTTTAGATGTAGCGATGGCTTAGTATCATTATATACCTACCTTCATAGTAGTTCTGTAGTCTAAGATAAAACTCCGGTATTTTTGTATGACAGAAGGAATAGTGTTACACGCTATAATATATGTTCACTGATGACAGAGAATATGTTGTACGCAATATAAAATCTCCTCTACAGTTTGATAAGATCTGATGCCAAATTGTATGGAATTAATTTGTATAATGATTTCACATTAGAGTGTAATTGTTAGAGTTTAGAAACACTCAAATTCCAGGTATGTCTTCTCTTTTTATTACACAGGAGTTAAGACTGCAAATTTCTGTACATAGTTTGAATCCTGTTAGCCTTTCTCAGGCTAAGTTGGTGTCATCCTTGTCTGTGCCTTTAACTTGAATGCATTTTTTTGGGTGTAAATATTACAATAAGCATATATCTATGTAGTTAAAAACACTAACATGGAAGCTTATTTTCTCCAGAAGGAAAACAAAGCTTACGTAACCATCTCCCTGTATGGGAATTATTGTCTTATTCTCTCAGCTTAAAACAAGAAGTTAGCAGAGCTAGGAGTCCGATTGTCTATTATATTTAGGATTGTTATGCATTTTAGATTCTGTAGAAATTGTCTGTTCTTTTTGGGATTTCTCGGCTGCATAGTTTCTGTTTATGTGCAAGTTGTTTACATAATGTTTTCTTTAGAAGCTTCAATACTCAATATCCCAATCCCTTCTGGGCTGGGGTGGGTGTGATTAGGCACAGATCTAGACCAGGAAGGGTTCCTTATCTTTGCCCAAGCTTTTCCGTTTAGTATACAATCACTCCTCCAATCTCCAAATATAAATAACTTACTTAATAATGGTTAAGAATAAATAATGCAGAGTATTGAGTCATGGAATATTAAGGGGTTACAGGCACATAAGAAAAGAAAACTTTTCATGCACCTGGCATTTAAAGCATTATCTAGTATAATTTTCATCCAAGAAACTCATCTATCTGAGGAGCAGTGGAAGATGGATCTGGGGAAAAGATGGATTAAAACTATTACAGCATCAGGGGCAAAAACTAATAGTGTGGGGGTTGCTATTATTATTAAAAATACATTTCAACAAGACATTATTAAACAGGACTCTGATAAGGATGGAAGATGGTGCTACTTTACTACACGTAGTATACATCTAGATAAATCTAGTTTATTTGTAAACATTTATGCACCATGCTCCAATCAACAGAATTTCCTCATGCAGATCTATAAAATCCTTGCTAGCTTCCCTAATCATTATTACATAGTGGGTGGAGATTGGAATTCTATTCAGGACCCAGAGATGGATAGGACTAATGTTAAAGCTAATTATAATAAACATGCCACCTTAACTATTTCTGAATTAAAGGAAGATTACAATCTGTTTGACCCTTACATATATCAAAGTTGCACCCTCAAAAATAACAAATTCACATTCTTTTCAAACTGCCATAAAAGCTGGTCCAGATTGGACTTTTTTCTTATATCTTCTGTATTCATCAACTTTAACATCACCCATAACACTGAACCTAGATTTCTATTGGATCACTCAAAAATATCACTGAACATTCATTGGTCTTCTTATATAACTTCACGCAACAAAGCTATTTGGTGGCAGTTTAACTCAAAACTCCTAAAGAAGAACAACATACTCACAGAAATTGAATCATACTTAGATCAATTTATTTACTCACTTAATACCTCGTCTTCTCCCTTGGATATCGCCTGGGCTGCCACAAAGACAAATATTAGAGGATTCCTTATCAACAAGGCCTCATACTACAGGAAACTTAACTTTAAAAATGAAGTACTCATAAAAGACAGAACAGGTAAACTGGAAAATGAAATACAAATTAATCATTCACCTGAAGCTGAGAAAGAAATAATTCAACTACAAGACAAACTGTTATCCTTGCACGCTGAATGTCATTCCTTCCATGAAATGAAAACTTTAGCCAAATATTCTGAATGGGCCCTTTTTCCTTCTAAATTCCTAGCTAGGATATTGAATCAGAGCAAACCCTCTCCCTTTATTCCTGAAATTTCTCATCAAGGGAAACTGTATCAAAATATACAGGATATTATTACCCTGTTTGAATCAATTTATTCAAAGTTGTATAGCCCTCCAGAAGACCCTATCGACAAAAAGGAGTTACACCTACTCTTAAATAACTTAACCTTCCCCAAACTTACCGAAGAGCAACAAGACATTCTAGCTAGGAAAATCACAAAACAAGAGATCGCCCTTGCCATCAATAGCCTCAAACTGAATAAATCCCCTGGCCTAGACGGATTTACAGCCAAATTTTATAAACATTTCATTAAAAAAATTTCCATCATTTTCCTTCAGCTTTTTAATAACATTATACAATTTGGGATAAAAGACATTCATTTAAACGCATCTAGAACCATTTTTATTTTAAAATCTAATTCCGATACCAAAGATCCATCAAAATACAGGCCTATCTCTATCGTCAACTTAGACATGAAGATCCTAGCCACAATTCTAGCTAATAGACTTAAAAAGATCATCAATAGTATTATATCACCTGAGCAATCAGGATTTATCTTACATAGGCAAACAGTGGACCATACATTTACTCTAGATGCTATGATATCACTCTCTTCCCTTGCACAGACCCCTATATATACCTTAGCTATTGACGCATCGAAGGCTTTTGACCGAATTAGCATAGATTTTTTGTTTGAGATTCTTCCACAGTTCAATATACCAAACCTTTACATTAAAATGATTAAAATGCTTTACTCAAATGCTTATACCATTCTCCAAATAAATAAATAAATGTCATCCCGAATAAATATTAAAAACGGTGCAAGACAAGGGTGCCCCCTCTCCCCCCTGCTATTTAATCTATTCATTGAACCTTTATTCTTATTAGTTAAACAGAGAACATATCACCATATTCCTATCCTTTACAATACTACAATACCTCTATCTACATATGCTGATGACTTAAACATTTATTTTTCATTTCCTAATTCTGACTTTGAAAAAATTATGACCTCCATAGACACCTTCTCTAAATTTTCAAATTACATGCTAAACTGGGACAAATCTGTAATCTTCCCAATTAATATTTACACTCAGTACCCCAAAGCTCTAACCCCAAAAAATATTGTGATTAAACAACACATCAAATACTTAGGAATTTAATTTTGCCTAGACCCCAAAGCATACTACCAGGGCAATATCACTAGTGTCTGGTCAAACATACAAAATGACCTGAAAAGGTGGACTAATCTTAAATTACACTTTCTCGCTAGATCATCAAAATGAATATACTACCTAGACTTCTCTTTATTTTTAACGCAACCAATATTATCCTGCAAAACAGCTTTTTCAAAACTATTTATTCATCTTTGTCGAATTTCTTGTGGTCCCCTAAATCTGTTAGGATTAGTTATGTTAAACTTTCATACCCAAGAGAACTAGGCGGCTTAGGACTGCCAGACTTCAAACTGTATTATGAAATCATTAACTGTAGTAGAATAATTAATATAGCTACATTCACTAAAAACTCCACTAATTGGTATCCCATTTGGGTCAAATTGTATAATAACTATATCAAATTGCTTAGCTTCAACCCTCTAGCTCTTCCCTTCTTAAAAAAGATAACCTGAGCAAATTCAAAATACATAACAGTATAAAAAACAGGATAATAACTTTACAGAAACTTGTACACACCTTAAAATTAACCCCTCCCTTCAACACTTTACAACCCCATCCACCTTAATCCTAACTTAAGATTGAATGGGACTATGATAAACTTGAATCAATTCCCACTCCTGATGGATAAAATCATCTTAGACTTGTACCCGTATATGCACCTCTCTACTTCAGAGGCAAGCGTTAAGATGAACCTCACTAAAAAATATTTGACCATATTAAGACAAATTAGGGAAGTATCTCAGACATTATTTAACCCTATCAGTGTATCAGATAAAGACGTTTCCACATGTAAGGTTTTATGGAACTTACTTCTACTCAAAAAGAAAATGATTTCAAGCTTCTATAAATTCATTATGTCCATCAAAACATAAAAGGAACCCATATATTCTAGCTACTGGATAAAACAGGATCCCCATATCACTCAAGACTAGATATCAAATGCCATCAAAAATTACCCCAATCTCATCCCTCTTAGAAAACTTAGGTACATCCAGCTTATGTTATTGAATAATGCTTATCTTACCCCAAGTATAATCAACAAAATATACCATAACTCTTCTCCTCATTGTCATTTCTGCCAAAATCAGACAGGAGACGCCCTACACATATTTTGGAGCTGTAAACGCTCATATAAGTTATGGTGCGCATTAAGAGTCCAGCCTGAGAAAATGGGCTATGAAAAATCAACTCTTTCTTGGAAATTTGCCCTCTTACATATCCCTCCCCCAGGGCTGACGAAGATGCAACTTAGGATCTTAATATCCATCTTCATGTTAATAAAGTATTGTATCACACTTAATTGGAAAAACATTAACTTACTTTCCTGGGAAGGATTTAAGACTCTTGCGACCAACCACCTAAAGGCACATAGATATATTTTTCACAACCACAAACAGACTCCATATCTTAAGGAGTTTTGGAGGACATTCGTTGACCATATATTGAATTGAATGTGATTGTACTGATATGATTTGTTTCATTTTTGTTCTTGGGCACTGTATAAATGTATATAGTTGTCTATGTTTATTTTTGTAATTTGTGTGATGTTGTCTAATATGTTTCTTTTTCAATGATATTATAAATAAATAAAAAGAATTAAAAAAAAAAGTTTTGATTTGTAAACGAGACTTTCTTATAATGACCACAAGGGGCAGTGCTGTACCATCAAGTTCCAACTCCTCTATTCTTTTAGAATAGGAATGGAGGCCAATTCACTCACCCCTGTCTCCCAAGCTGAAATATTAACATTAGATGACTGGCAATGTAACTAAAAAGGCTAAACTTTAGGCTTTTTATCCATTATCGTTTCAGCAACATGCAATAAATGTACTATGACTAATATTTCAACGTATCAGATCTTAACAAAAAACATTGATTTGCATGATGTGAAGTGGGTAGATGCTTTATGTGAAATGCTTAACTGCAATCCACCACTAAGCAGTCTGTCAAATAACTGCAAGGTGACCATTTTGTTACAGGACCTAAACCGGGACACTTAAGCTGCAGCTTATTTATAAGCCTACAGCCATACACTAATCGCTGCGCCCTACATGTGGAACATGCCTTGCAACACTAAATTCAAAGATTCTGGGGGACATCTTTACAAAACTAGAGACAGATTTTAAATATTCCTTTTCTAACCTTAGAAGTTGCTAGAATAACAGGATTTTGTGTTAGCGTTCATTTTCTGAAGGATATGAAAACTACAACTCAAAAGAATGACATTATTTAGTTAGTTCAGTTCTCAGTGATTTACCAGAAAACCATAATTTTTATGAGGATCAGACACAGACCAAAAATATAAGGCAAAAATCTGGACGTTCTGGATTGTTGAGAGGTGTGTTATGCACCAAAGGAATTGACAACATGGGTAATTTGCTGAGAAAATCATTTTCTTCTCTGTTCATTACCAGTGTGTCTGTTACACAGAATACACTCTATGGAATCCATATGGTGTGATACCGGGTGAGGAAAGGTTACAGAGCAGTAAATAATGGGGGGGGGGGGGTTGGGACACTTTTTACATATTGCTTTTACAAACTTAGAAAGTTGATAGAACAACAGGTTTTACATTAGCACAAATTTTCTGAAAGGTATTAAGTCTGAAACTCAAATGTGTGTCAATATTTTTTGACTTAAATACTCAATGATTGCCAACTATTTGCTAGAAAACCATAATTTTATGAGAAATATACCAAAAATATGAAGCAAAAATCTGGACATTCTGCTAATATCTGTACAGTTAAGAGCATACCTCTCAAGTTCCCAGCACAAGAAATCTGGACAAAGCCAAAAATAATGGGGGGACAAAGGCCCATAAATATGGATACATTTTAAATATTGCTAATATAAACACAGAAAGTTGCTAGAATAAAAGGTGTTGTGTTAACATGAATTGCCGGAAGGATAAGACGTTCAAATCTAGTTATTTAATGACTTCAGCCCTTAATGACTTACAAGAAAATCATAAGTTTTATGACGAACAGACATAAAATGAGTCAAAAATCTCGACATTATGTAAAAATGTGAGAAGTATGGTTAAGAGGTATGATCGAGAGAGAGAGTGAGAGCAGGAGATTGTGTATGTGACAGATCAGAAGAGAGTGAGAGCAATTGTGAGTTAATGTATCTATAAATGAGGAAATGTGTGTGTAGGTGTGTGTGTGTGTGTGTGTGTGTGTGTGTGTGTGTGTGTGTGAAAAATTGGGATAGAGTAAGAGCGATGTCTGAGTGCATGTATGAATGAGGGAGTGACTGTGTGTGTGAGATATCGGGAGAGTGAGAGTGATTGCGTGTGAGTGAATGCATGTATGAATGAGGAAGTGTGTGTGTGTGTGTGTGTGTGTGTGTGTGTGTGTGTGTGTGTGTGTGTGTGTGTGTGTGTGTGTGTTCTTCCAGGTTTGGGTTAAAGTTGTGCTAGTAAAGAGGACCGATGTAGTATTGTGTATATGTGTAGATGCTTCTGGTGTGTGTCTGAGACCCCCCATATGCAACCTTCTGAACACATGCTAACCCCAACACTCTCCGTAACACTGCCCCTGACCCCAACCTAACCCTGCACCTCACCTCAGAAAAGCCTTTTCTTTATACTACCAATGTTGTTGTTGTTGTACCTTTCGGCTTTTCCCGGTTAGGGGTCGCCACAGTGGAACTACGGTCCATTAATGATTGGCAATAGATTTTTACATACCTAGTTGCCAGCCCTGACGTACAACCTTCAACGAAGGTACGCCCATTCATGCATGTTTCCACACAGAAGACAACTTTAGCTGAGAATCGAACAGGACAACGTCTTATTGTGAGGTGACAACGCTACCGCAGCACTACCAATATTCAGACAAATATATCCTGAATGCAGTGATAGGGTTCTGGTTCTTGGATAACAAAAGGAAACAGTTTACTTACATGATTTTTTTTTCACTGCAATGAGCTTTCAGTGCATTGATTTTTTTTTTTTGAAATGCAAGCATAAATCAGTTTGCATTCAGTGCTTCTGCATTTCAGTGAATAGTCATATATATATATATATATATATATATATATATATATATATATATATATATATATGTATGCACACACACACACACACACACACACACACACACACACAGTATTAGTTTAAGGGTGTGCACACCAGCTTATTATACATTTATTTTTTATATTTTATATTTTTCCCCTAACAGATTTGTTTGATTTTCAATTGAATTGTAGAGGTTATAGGTCACATTAAAGGTGGGAAAAGTTTTGAAATGATTTATTGTGGTCTCATTTATTTATATCACAAAAACCTGGCATTTTAACAGGGGTGTGCAAACTTTTTATATCCACTGCATGGGGGTGGGGGTGTGTGTGTGTCCGAGACAGATGAGCCAGATTAATCAGTGGCAGCAGCATCAAGAGGTTTGCATACCTAACAGTCTGCAACACTCATTTTATTTCATTTAAGTTTGCTTTGGGGGGGCAAGTAAACATTTGCTATAGTAATCTGCTCTGCCATCCAATAGACACAGATCGATACGTACCTGCCCAGCTTATATTTTTCTTCTTGGACTACTAAAGGAGCTCCTCTTCTTATCATGGATATAACTCTCCCACCACCTGCCTTTTCTATATTCTGACTGTGGACCTAACAGAATCTTTTGTCGTCCACAAAACTGCCTGAAGTTTTTGTTTTTGGTTCAGTCACTGAAGCAGCACCACGAATGCCGGAAACCATTCAGACTAAACTGGGACATTTATGCGTCACAAAGACAATGTTTGGGATTCCAGGACAAAGACTTCCAAACTGGGACTGTCCTGGAAAAACTGGGACCATTGGTCACCTTGAATAACTGTAGTGATGGCAATGACATGTCAGCCTTGTAGCTTAATATACTTGCAAACCTGCCACTCAGATCAAATAGAAACATATATTATGTTTTAGCAATATAATAGCCCATTTCTAAAAATTGTAAATTCTGTAATACTATTTGTAGTAAAAGCTGGTGCCTCCTCAATCCCCCTAAAAATAGATGGGAAAAGGCATCAGCTTCCCTTAAAACAGTAATACAAAACATAAACTTTGCAGATATTTGTAATCAAGGAAATGTTTGTATTGTGACACATCTGGGAATTATGCATACAGTGTATCACAGGGCTTAGCTCATACATTTCAGTGTTCTTAAAAAGTCATGTCCTCAGCATTACAGTTGGTTTTTATATAACACTTTTTGCCTTGTAAGCTGTAATTTACTGGAAATGACAACAGCAGAGAAAGGGTGCTGCTGATTAGAAGGAAGGCACCAAATGTCCTAGGAACATTTTGATATGCAGTGATGGTGACAGATACTTCTGTGGCCATCACTCAGTGCAAAAATGTCCTTTCTCCAAAGGAGGCCAATTCAGAGAAATTCCCTGCTCACTAAGATACAGTGAACTCAATTGTTTAAGAAAAGGATGGAGTGGACACAGACCCTTACAGTTTTTTTTTTGAGGGGGGGGACTTTGCTCACTCCCCCCAAAAATGAAGTACTAAATTCTCTCTGAACAAGTTTTTGAACATATGAGGAATTCAAAACAATGACTTTTGCACTTATAAACTGGAGGTAATCACATCCAAAGAAAAACAGTAGAAGAGCAACAAAGCCAATCTCTTCCACAAAACATACATACAGAATGAGAAGAATGCTCATGTAAAATGTGGACTTACTTTTTTCATGAAGACTTTCTATAGGAATGTGTTCTAAACCCTCCTCGATGTCACCATAGTGCAGCACCTTGTAGTTGGGTGAAAGACGGCAGTACCACAGCTTATCTAGGTAAAAAAGGGAACAACTTAGTGTAAGAGGAAGCAACAAAAGCGGGTCTGCGCAAACATTACAGTAAGTAACCTGACTAATGACTGAGTCAGATAGAATAAAAGGAAGCCACCTGTAACCATAACAGCCACATCCTTTTTTACTGACTGAATCTACTACAGAAACAGGCATAAATTTATTGCAAATTCAGGCATTGTGAGAACACTTGCTCAAATGGCATTAAAATCTACTTTTCGCGATTGCTTCCAGTGGGGGATTCACGCCCCACTCAGAGGGCTTTTGTCCCTTGTCACACTTATTAATTATAATTATTTCCAAGTCACCACAGCTTAGCATTAAAAATATCCCTTCACAATGTTGGGATACAGACTTCTTTTCAGTGAACAGCTGCTGTACTCCTTTTTGAACTTCTTGTTTGTTTGTTTGTTTGTTTGTTTGTTTGTTTGTTTGTTTGTTTGCTTGTTAGCAGGGTAACTGGGCACTGGAGTGACTTTTCAACCATGACCAGGCCATTAGGTGCGGAATACAGTGGTTCACAATAGCAGAGTTGCATAGCAATTAGTAATGAAAATCAATAATTACTTAACTTAAACCTTAATCACAGTGGTCTCAACAAAATATTCACAACAGAAAGTTTCATCATTCATTCATCAGGTCATTTTGCTCAATCATATGGGTATGCTTGAATATGTCATAATTGCCTATGTCCTAAACATTGTGATGCCAAAGCATTTACTCATTACAACTGACGATTTCTGAAAAATTCAATGCCTTAACAGTTAATGCAGCATGGTATATACTATACACAAGAAGCAATAACAATAACTGCTCAAACCTTGTCTTTTACCAGGACCAGGATCTCCTGCCCTGTATTAATATAATTGCATCCATGCCTGAGCCTCCCCTAATGTCTAGCTGACTATTGTACAAGATGCATTTACACATTCACATATGGATGCAAGATGCTTGACCATACTGGCTTTAAATACTGCTGGAGTCTGTTCACTCCTTACATGCTGTGGTAGAGAATTCCATGTTGTGGGGTCAATATTATTTTTTTTTTTTTACCTGAAACAGTTCCAAAATGCGTTATTTTCCTGTTTAGAGTGCTTTGACTGCATGTCTTTAAAATGCAATGTTGAGAAGCTACTTCTAACTTGCTATATTTCTGGGGGTGGGGAAGAGCTTGGATGTTAGAGTTGGTCTTAGTTATTGGGTGGCACTTTACATTCTAAAGGGAGGGTTCTATGATTGACACCCACATACAGATTTCAATTAATATGGTTTGTTGGGTGCATGTGTTCTGTGGATAGTCTAAAGAAATTGTAGGGAGTGCAATGGTAAGCTTAGAAATAAGAATTCCAATTCCTATAGCTCTTCTCACCTCAAATGTAAGCAGACTGGTCAGCTTACAACTGACTTACAAGTGTTCAAGCACAGGGTCAGGGCTAATATCCACATGAGGCTTAAATGCAAGTGGGGTGGTCAAACCAGACTCGAAGTTGCTTATCACTCTGGGTTGTTGTCAGTTATGGGCAGTAACACTGGCAAACAGTTGTGGGGTACTAAAGAACATCAACTTTGTTTTATTTTGTTTTGTTGCATTCACTTTTAGGTCATTCTTGTCTATCAATTCTCTTATTCTTGTGAACTATTTTTGCAGCCAGTTAGGGACAATTTACCCAGAATGACTCACTCCTTATACTGGAGAACATTGTTGTCTGTGCAGTGACTGAGACCTGGCTCAAGGCTCCAAAGAGCACCCCTGCATTACCAGGCTATAACTCATACCACACTTTTCAGCCATCTAACCTGGACCGGAACACCAAAGGCAGAGGTGTGTCCATATTCATTAAGGATATCCACACCTCCAGGCTAGTTGCTCAGCATAATGCAGCCGAGGTTATCCAAGTGCAAATAACTCTGGGCAAAAGTGCAATCCAAATTGTAACTTGCTACAGATCCCCCACCATGCCCCAGGATTCCCACTCCTCTTTTCTCGATGTACTGGAAAATATTAGGGTTCAAGCAAACACCCTAATATTGGTCGATTTCAACTACCCCACCATTAACTGGAAAAACTACTCATGTACCAACTCCTTCGCTCAGCACTTTCTGGAATTCATAAATTCCAATGCCCTGGATCAACTTATCCACACCTCCACCAGGGGCAACAATATCCTAGACCTAGTCATTACCAACATGAGTGACCGGTGTTCCACACCTGAAGTCAACTCCTCGTTGGTCAGATCTGACCATAAGCTAATCACCCTAGATATCCACATCCCACCCCCACCCCTCATTAAGGAAACCACGGTAAAAAATTTCTCTAAAGCCAGCTTTATGCTTCTTAAGACAGAAGTGGTGAACTTCATGACACCCATGCAGATGGACAATACAGTTACGACTGCTGAATCCTACACAAATGCACCCTATAAGCACTTACACAAGTGCATGGATCGTGCTATCCCAAACAGAACTAAGATGCTATCCTCCAAAAAAAGGAAGCCAATCTGGTGGTCCCCTGCCATAAACAAACTCTACAACAGAAAGAAGAAATTGTTGCAAAAGGGAGTAAAATCCCATGAGTGGAGGAGCTCCCTGATCAGCCTCAGCAAGAAGCTGAGATCCCTTATGAGATCCTCCAAAGCTAGCTGTGAAAACAAGATTGCAACTGGTTCTAAGAACAACCACAAAGCATTCTATAGCTATGTCAAGAATCTCAATGGCAACACCCAGATCTGCTCTGTTACAGCACAATGGCACAAAAATTACAGAACCAACTGATATTGCCAGCAGATGGCAGATAGGTTCAGCGCTAGCTTTACCCCCCCCCCCAGCCCCCTAAAGGGCCCATATCTATACAGGAAGAATGCACAGTCCCTGTAATCACAACTTCACAGGTAAAAGCAGCACTCTCCAAAGCCAAAAACACAGCATCCATGGGATCAGACAACATCCCAGGCTGCATTTTACATGAACTTCAGAACAAACTGGCTCCCCACCTAACCACCATGTTCAATCATAGCCTCACTTCAGGCTTTGTGTCCACTGAATGGTGCACAGCAACAGCTATCCCACTCCACAAAGGGGGAGTCACCACTGATCCTGGGAACTATCGCCCTATTAGTCTGAGGAGCCTCGTCTGCAAGGCCATGGAACATATCATAATAGAATTCATAAACAAAGACATTGGTAACCTCCAAACTCTGGACCCCACCCAGTTCGGGTTTATGAAAGGCAGATCTTGCCTCCTGAACCTGGTCAACTTCTTTGAGGCAGTCACCAAAGCTGTAGACGAGGGTAAGGTGGTTCACACAGCCTATCTTGGCCTCGCCAAGGCTTTCAACACCATCCCCCATTCTGGAATTATAGCTAAACTCACTAAACTAGGTATAAATCCCTATGTCACAAGATGGGTTGCTAACTGCTTACTGACAGAACCCACAATACAAAAGTTGCAGACTCCAAATCTGACTTCAAACCAGTGAAAAGTGGAGTAACACAGGGTTCAGTCCTGGGACCTCTCCTGTTTGGTATCTACTTCTCTGAAGTACAGGCTAACACAGAAGGCCTCTGGCTAATGACGTTCACAGATGACTGCAAACTAGGAGCTATGGTCAAGTCCCCAAATGATGTGGACATCCTACAGAAGGGCTTCACTGAGACAGATGCCTGGTGTCAGAGCCATGACCTCAAGCTCATTGCCAAAAAGTGCATTGTTATCCCCTTTGGTAAAAACTCTGAACCCATGAACTACCACATTGGTGGCAGTCTTCTTAACACCGAATGTGTGATAAGAGACCTTGGGACCCAGGTGTACAGTAGTCTCTCCTTTGATAATCACATTGCCACAGTAGTCAGGAAATCCTTCTACATAGCACACCTCATCACAAAAGGGTTCTCATCCAGGAAAATAGAGGTCATTGTTCCCCTCTACTCGACACTCATTAGACCCATTATAGAGTACAATGTCCCATTTGGAATGTACCTCACAAGACATCTGAAGCAACTGGAAAGGTCACAGAAGTACCTCACAAAGAGAATTACTGGCCTCAAACAGATGCCCTACACTGATCGTCTCAAAAAACTCCAGCTTTACTCTGTTGCATATCGCCTACTCCAAGGTGATCTCTGCCTAACATATAAAGCTATGTCAAACCCAGAGCTGTTGGACATGCTACACCCAAATAAATCCCAATACCTCCGAGCTACAAGCTCTAGGGACCTAAAGCTTGTCACCACAATAAACAGGACTTACTGGAGGGATAGATTCCTGTCCCGGAGGCTTCCCATACTCTGGAACAAGCTACCCATCTGTGTCAAGCAAAGTTCCTCATTAACACTTAGAAAAATCTTGATGAGTGGATGGGAAATAGGAAATACACCCCGGGGATCACTTCTGTGGCTCTGCTCGACAGGGGCACAGGAAATTAACTTTCTTGGGTTGGCGTAAGTGAGGGAACTTTGTTGGCTAGGCTTACTTAGGCCCTTGGGCCAATAGCCTAGTACCTACCTATGAACCTACAAACCTATGAAGGGCATGCCCTTGAGGCAGCTCTTGAACTAAGTCAGGACAGCAGTCCCTTAACCAACTTCTCCAACTTCCTTACTAACATTGAATGGTTCACAGATTCAAAGGCCCGTTTTGGTCTGGAAATCGGCCCTTCCAATAGGCCCATCTCTACATTCTTGCATGTGGCACCTGTTACCCAATAAGCAGCTGCAAATATGTTGCACACCTTTTAAAATCCATGATGATTAATGAAGAAGACATGATAGAGCTTTACATGTTTCACA
Organism: Protopterus annectens; assembly: GCF_019279795.1. Lineage (NCBI taxonomy): Eukaryota > Metazoa > Chordata > Ceratodontiformes > Protopteridae > Protopterus > Protopterus annectens. Next base: position 1,923,185,780 of record NC_056741.1, on the reverse strand, counting down.
ACCTGTGCATATATTGCCCTTAAGGATTTTGGCAGAAGTCTAATGTTTGCAATGATCCCAAGTCTGAGACACCCTTTGGGTATTAGAACCACTGGAAGTGGTACTATGACTGTAGGACCTATGTCAAAGATCATTTTTGGTGTTTCATTGGAACAGGTTTCAATATAACTGTTACTTCTTATATCAGTCGAGTAAATGTGTGTTCGGTCATAAGTAATATGACTTTCATAAGTTTGATACTGAGTTCCCACCAGAGAACCATCAAGGAACACAGACTGCATAAATTTAGAATTGTAAATGTTGAGATTAACCCGAATGTATACATTTTTCTTAAAAGTGTTAACAGAATTGGATTTATATGTAAATAAATCTGGCCTATTCCAAATGATGGAATATGTTATAAAACAAACTGTCATCTTAACTTTGTCCAATTATTATCAATACAGTGCTTCATATTGCCATATCTGTGGGCTTTGGTGCAGTTTTAGATTTCTAAGTTTAATGCTGCTCTCAGCTCTTCATTAAAGGAGAACCACACCCTGAAGTAAAAAAAAATGTTTTTCAGCATGTCTTGAACTTTTCTCATTACTAATGTTTCTGTATCAAAGTAAGGGCTAGTATTACTTTGTAATTTATTATACCCCAAAATGGGTAGCATGACTTTGTTTTACAGTCAATGCTTTGCCTCTCTCATATCATTTTAGAGGGACAGAAAGAAATCCCTATGATGAGAGGATCATATACTGTGTTTTTCCCTCTTGTCAGCTTACAACACTACTATGACTGCCAACTTTTTATTGCCAGCATCAGTTCATAATTTTCATTACTTTGCTTCCATTTATTTTTATTAGTGGCCATCTCTGATATAGGCATTTTAAGGACTGTTTGAATGACAGGCTTGAAGCTGTACTTGAGTTAATTGTTCTTTTCAAAGTAACAACTGTAGTTCAGTGTGCAAGTGAGAGAAATCTGATACCTGTGATTAATATGTGTTACTTTGGTTGAACTGGTTTGCGTGCATTCACAGTTTTTAATACTTTAGCTAGAATTAGAGTCTTTGATTTTAATCTTCCTTCCCAAATTCATTCACTTGTCTGAACAAAACACTGCAGGCAATGCAAAAATGTTGTAACAATCACCAGAAGAAAAAATGCACTTTTACAGAAAACAAAGTATAGAAAAAATGTAAACTTGAACACTGGCAGAAAATCAGAAGAGTAAGATTAAAATATAGTCTACCTTTGTGGCAGTCAGTTTGATTAAAGGGAAAGACAACTAATTTATAATAAGAAAAAAAAATAAACTAAGTATAAGTTGTACTTTCTTGCTCATTTGCATCTGAAAACTAAGCTTGAAAGCCTTTTGTTCAGACTCAAGGGTACACCATCTAAGATGTGATGCTGGCAATCTGTGACTGATAATGCCAATGCTTAAGAGCCATTGTTTTCTTAATTGTTCTGTAGTTTGAATAAGTGACCTATCCTAATTACTCTGCAACTCTTAGTAGCTTTCATGATGTAACAGATGATCAAAGTCTAGGAAAAAAAGGCAAACATAAATAAGTTCAGACATAAAGCAAATGGAATAATTATTAAATTATGCTTTTTCTGTATGTGACATGCTTAGTGTTGGATTACAGGCAAGGAAAATACTTTCTGGAAAGAAAACTTGACATAAAACACACAAACCACACACCCACCATCGCGGAGGCTCTCAATAAAAATCTACCCAAGCAGCAGAGACCTCCAAGACAGAAATGCACTTGACCACCACAGCACAACACTAATCACGAGACACATAACTCTCCTAAACAGTGTGTCACTCAACCAAAGCCCCTAAGGCAAAACAGCATGCCCAACACACTAGTCATAGGAGACTCAATAGTGAGGCACACTGATGTTCCACTCACTAGGCTGATTAAGGAGAAAGTAACAGTCAGCTGCTTGTCAGGTGCCAGGATCTACCACATATCACATGCACTCAGGTTCCTCAACAACAGGTACAAATATGACTCTGTCATTGTACATGTGGGTGTGAATGACCTGAGATGTACCTCCCTGGACTACATGAAAAGAGACATGGAGGTGCTCTCGGATTATGCAGCCCAGGCGGGTATGACCCTACCCCTGACCAGCATCCTACCATCACCCAGAATGATACCACATTACAAGCAGAAAATGACTGATTTCAACAATTGGCTAAGTTTCTGGTGTCATTCTAAGGGGATCCAGCATCTGTATGCCTGGGATAACATGATTGACAGACCTCAATGCTTTGCCAGAGATGGCCTGCATCTGTCACCCTTGGGCTTCTGGACACTGGCCAAGGCTCTTTCCACCCCTATAGTGCCTTTTTTAGGCAGTGTTCCAAAGACCAAATTACCACCATAACAGCTACAAACAAATGCAATCTGAGGGTCATGTTGCTCAACGCTAGAAGTCTAAATCTCAAAATGCACTCGCTCGACGCACTCCTTAAAATGGAGAACATTGACATTTGTGCTGTAACAGAGACCTGGTTCAAGGCAACAGAAAGCACCCCTGCACTACCAGGCTATAACTTATTCCACACCTTTCGACCCCAGAACTTAGACCAAAGCTCCAAAGGCGGTGGTGTTTCCATATTCATAAAGGATGCACACACCTCCAGACTGGTAGCCCAACATAAAGCATCAGAGATACTTCAGGTGCAACTAACATTGGGTAAGACAACGATTCAGGTCGTAACCTGCTATAGGTCTGCAACCATGTCCCAGGACTCGCACTCCACATTCCTAAGTACCCTGGAGAATATTAGGGTCCAACCTAACACTCTCTTACTAGGCGACTTCAACTACCCCTCCATTAACTGGGTAAAACTACTCATGTACCAATACACTTCCCCACATTTCCTGGAGTTCATTAATTCCAATGTCCTGGACCAGCTCATTCTTACCCCCACTAGAGGTAGCAACATCCTTGACCTGGTCATTACTAACATGGGTGACCATTGCTCTACACCAATAGTCAGCTCCTCCCTGGTTAGAGCCGACCACAAACTAATCACCTTGGAAATCCACATCCCACCCACCCTCCCAGCAAAGGTAACCACCATGAAAACCTTCTCCAAAGCTAACCTTGGGATCCTAAAAACAGAGGTGGCTAACTTCATGGCAACCATGCAAATGGAGAATAGTTGCGTGACTGCAGAATCACACATCAATGTACTGTACAAACACGTACACAAATGCATGGATCTCACCATACCCAATAGAACCCAGACATTCTCCTCCAAAAAAAGGAAGCCAATATGGTGGTCCCCTGCCATAAACAAACTCTACAACATAAGGAGAAAACAGATGCCGAATAAGGTGAAGTCCCAAGACTGGAAAAACTTCCTTATCACCCTCAACAAAAAGTTGAGATCCCTCATCAAATCCTCTAAAGCTAGCTATGAAAACAGAATTGCAGCAGATAGTAAAGGCAACCACAAGGCCTTCTATAGTTATATAAAGAATCTCCACAGCAAAACCCAGATTTGCTCTGAGCTACTGCACAATGGTACCTCCTATACCAAGCCAATAGATATTGCCAGTATACTGGCCGACAGACTCATTGCCAACTTTACCCCCTCTCCCCCAAAGGACCAATCACAATACCAGTAGATTGCCAGGCCCCAGGGCCATTAGCCTAGTGCACACTTATGAACATTTCATGAAGTTCATGTATGCCTATGTATTGCAGACGCATTGTGCAAGTGAGAGAAATCTGATACCTGTGATTAATATGTGTTACTTTGGTTGAACTGGTTTGCGTGCATTCACAGTTTTAATACTTTAGCTAGAATTAGAGTCTTTGATTTTAATCTTCCTTCCCAAATTCATTCACTTGTCTCAACAAAACACTGCAGGCAATGCAAAAATGTTGTAACAATCACCAGAAGAAAAAATGCACTTTTACAGAAAACAAAGTATAGAAAAAATGTAAACTTGAACACTGGCAGAAAATCAGAAGAGTAAGATTAAAATATAGTCTACCTTTGTGGCAGTCAGTTTGATTAAAGGGAAAGACAACTAATTTATAATAAGAAAAAAAAAAATAAACTAAGTATAAGTTGTACTTTCTTGCTCATTTGCATCTGAAAACTAAGCTTGAAAGCCTTTTGTTCAGACTCAAGGGTACACCATCTAAGATGTGATGCTGGCAATCTGTGACTGATAATGCCAATGCTTAAGAGCCATTGTTTTCTTAATTGTTCTGTAGTTTGAATACGTGACCTATCCTAATTACTCTGCAACTCTTAGTAGCTTTCATGATGTAACAGATGATCAAAGTGTAGGAAAAAAAGGCAAACATAAATAAGTTCAGACATAAAGCAAATGGAATAATTATTAAATTATGCTTTTTCTGTATGTGACATGCTTAGTGTTGGATTACAGGCAAGGAAAATACTTTCTGGAAAGAAAACTTGACATAAAACGCACAAACCACACACCCACCATCGCGGAGGCTCTCAATAAAAATCTACCCAAGCAGCAGAGACCTCCAAGACAGAAATGCACTTGACCACCACAGCACAACACTAATCACGAGACACATAACTCTCCTAAACAGTGTGTCACTCAACCAAAGCCCCTAAGGCAAAACAGCATGCCCAACACACTAGTCATAGGAGACTCAATAGTGAGGCACACTGATGTTCCACTCACTAGGCTGAATAAGGAGAAAGTAACAGTCAGCTGCTTGTCAGGTGCCAGGATCTACCACATATCACATGCACTCAGGTTCCTCAAAAACAGGTACAGATATGACTCTGTCATTGTACATGTGGGTGTGAATGACCTGAGATGTACCTCCCTGGACTACATGAAAAGAGACATGGAGGTGCTCTCGGATTATGCAGCCCAGGCGGGTATGACCCTACCCCTGACCAGCATCCTACCATCACCCAGAATGATACCACATTACAAGCAGAAAATGACTGATTTCAACAATTGGCTAAGTTTCTGGTGTCATTCTAAGGGGATCCAGCATCTGTATGCCTGGGATAACATGATTGACAGACCTCAATGCTTTGCCAGAGATGGCCTGCATCTGTCACCCTTGGGCTTCTGGACACTGGCCAAGGCTCTTTCCACCCCTATAGTGCCTTTTTTAGGCAGTGTTCCAAAGACCAAATTACCACCATAACAGCTACAAACAAATGCAATCTGAGGGTCATGTTGCTCAACGCTAGAAGTCTAAATCTCAAAATGCACTCGCTCGACGCACTCCTTAAAATGGAGAACATTGACATTTGTGCTGTAACAGAGACCTGGTTCAAGGCAACAGAAAGCACCCCTGCACTACCAGGCTATAACTTATTCCACACCTTTCGACCCCAGAACTTAGACCAAAGCTCCAAAGGCGGTGGTGTTTCCATATTCATAAAGGATGCACACACCTCCAGACTGGTAGCCCAACATAAAGCATCAGAGATACTTCAGGTGCAACTAACATTGGGTAAGACAACGATTCAGGTCGTAACCTGCTATAGGTCTGCAACCATGTCCCAGGACTCGCACTCCACATTCCTAAGTACCCAGGAGAATATTAGGGTCCAACCTAACACTCTCTTACTAGGCGACTTCAACTACCCCTCCATTAACTGGGTAAAACTACTCATGTACCAATACACTTCCCCACATTTCCTGGAGTTCATTAATTCCAATGTCCTGGACCAGCTCATTCTTACCCCCACTAGAGGTAGCAACATCCTTGACCTGGTCATTACTAACATGGGTGACCATTGCTCTACACCAATAGTCAGCTCCTCCCTGGTTAGAGCCGACCACAAACTAATCACCTTGGAAATCCACATCCCACCCACCCTCCCAGCAAAGGTAACCACCATGAAAACCTTCTCCAAAGCTAACCTTGGGATCCTAAAAACAGAGGTGGCTAACTTCATGGCAACCATGCAAATGGAGAATAGTTGCGTGACTGCAGAATCACACATCAATGTACTGTACAAACACGTACACAAATGCATGGATCTCACCATACCCAATAGAACCCAGACATTCTCCTCCAAAAAAAGGAAGCCAATATGGTGGTCCCCTGCCATAAACAAACTCTACAACATAAGGAGAAAACAGATGCCGAATAAGGTGAAGTCCCAAGACTGGAAAAACTTCCTTATCACCCTCAACAAAAAGTTGAGATCCCTCATCAAATCCTCTAAAGCTAGCTATGAAAACAGAATTGCAGCAGATAGTAAAGGCAACCACAAGGCCTTCTATAGTTATATAAAGAATCTCCACAGCAAAACCCAGATTTGCTCTGAGCTACTGCACAATGGTACCTCCCATACCAAGCCAATAGATATTGCCAGTATACTGGCCGACAGACTCATTGCCAACTTTACCCCCTCTCCCCCAAAGGACCAATCACAATACCAGTAGATTGCCAGGCCCCAGGGCCATTAGCCTAGTGCACACTTATGAACATTTCGATGAAGTTCATGTATGCCTATGTATTGCAGACGCACGCTTGAGGTATAATGGCTGCTATCGTCCTGTCAGTTGGGTTCTTAAGTGTGTCCAATATCACTTCATGTATGAGTGTCTAATATCACAATTTGGACGATGAATTAAATACATTTTCAGATGGTGTTTCTCTCACCAGTGTATATGCACCCACTGTAGGATTTTGATTATTGGGGGGGGGCTTCATGAAAACACGAACTAAACTGTTTTCCCTAAACAGCAAAGTGAAGCTGAACAGGCAATTACTGACATCCTTGTCCTGAAGAAATACCAACTATGAGTAATGATAGGGCAGACCTACTTATAATTCAAATGTTATTCTAATTCCTTAATACTGCCCCAAAACTTTACATTACTTTTAGGAACAGGAACAATTTGTAATGTAAAGTTTTTGGGGCAGTCCTAAAGAATTGGAATAACAGCTTGAATCATTTTCACGTTTCTGTGTTTTTCTTTTCAGCATTCCTTTCCTCCCAGTTAAACTACTCCTTCCCTCAGTAACACAGCAGCCCTTGCCAATTGAAGTGTGTGTAATGCACACAAAACAGGAAGAAAACTTGCACGATCATTTCTCTTACTGAATGTAAGCCAAACTCATTTTGCATTCATTTTTCATCAGTAAGGGAGTAAAATAACATTTTATGGTGTTTCCCGCATTGGTTTTCATTGCAGCATGTGAATTTCGCAACCGCGAAAATCTGGTTGCGATAATACGTAAGTAATATATATATATATATATATATATATATATATATATATATATATATGTAATATACACACATATATATATATATATATATATATATATATATGTAATATACACACACACACACACATATATATATATATATATATATATATATATATATATGTAATATACATATATATATATATATATATATATATATATATATATATATATATATAAGATTGTGCATCAGGGCTGGTAACCCGGTACATAAAAATCCACTGCCAATCATTAGCGGACCGGAGTTACACTGTGGCGACTCCTAACCGGGAAAAGCCGAAAGACACAAACAAACACTATCAGGAATTCTGGAACTCAGAAGGAACATGTTAATGGCAACTAATGTAGCTAAAAGTATGTATACAGGATATATCTGCTATCAACCAACTAACTCATCAGTCCTCAGGGTATACAACAAAGTGGATTTCACTGTTAGATATGGTTATACTACTGGAGTCATTGGTAAATAGAAAATGACAGAACCCCATTCTGTTAGGAATATGATGCAAGGGCACAACAGCAGAAAAAGGCAGTAAAAGAAAATCAGTTTACACAGGTTTACATCTTATTAACTACCCATTGCATAGCAGACATTCTAATAGTTATTGTCAGACAGCAGCCTGCTTGGAACAAAGGTACTGGTAGTATGAATGACTAAACTACAGTGGTTGCAAAAACGTCACTTGTCACATTTGGCAAATGGTAGCTGTTGCAAAGTAAGTTTAATGAGATGTACTTAACTGGAAGGTCAAGTAGTGGAAGTGCAAATTAACTGTCATACTGGTGGAATAAGAAAAGTTTGTATAAGAAAATACAAATTCCAAGTGTCTTTGTATAAGAAAAAGACACAACTTAGATGTGTAAATGAGAAATCCAACACTTACTAACAAACCCAAATTAACTCTCTATCTAAGAAATTGAAAGCTTACAATCAGGATGCAAACTCTCCATTTGTTATGTTCTTGGCTGAAAGAAATGACTCCTAGAAATTGTACTAGAAGTACATTAACTGACAACTGATATGAATATTGTCAGACTTTTTAGAAAGTATTAGTGGCTGGATTTATGGGTTTCTGGACTGGGCTAGTGCTTTAAATGATTTTTTTTCTGAAGACTACAAAAATACACACAAAAGTTGTGATTTACATCTAGACTAGGGTTGCCACCTTTCGCTGTCTGAAACTGGACAGTGGCCACACTCCTGTCACCACCCCTAATTCCACCCATCCCATCACCTTTCCTTTCCCTCTCCAACCACATCTACACCCATTTTGTGATGCACTTTGTTATGCCAGGGGAGGCAAGATGGCGTATTATTCCCTGATCACTTCTGGTCAGTGACACTTTTCTTTCAAAAAAAGCAATTCAGAGTCTGAATTTTAACAAACATCTGTATTCTGTTTGTTTTGTTAAATAGAATACTGAAGTTTGCACAGTGTTTTCTAGACTAACAGAAATTATTTTGATTTCTGGAGAGTCTGGAAAAAATCCAGATAGATGGCAAGGCTAATCTAGACTTTACAAAAATCTTGTGTCTTTTCATTGAGGTGAGATGGTTACAGTGATGGTGAGATGGTTAGCACTACAGAAAGTTAAAAAAGAATGTAAAATGCTTCCACTTAACATCCTAGAATCGCTTGTTTATGTCAGACAGGGCAAACTAATAATCTGCTTCTAGAAGTGTTTAATTTACTTTTGACTACTGGTCATATATCACCTGAATGGTGGGAATCAACTAATACATCATTTTATAAAGGCAGAGAACTTAGCCTTGGTTTAAAACTACAGAGTCATAATCTGTCTATTTTAGGGAACTATCTTGAAAACTGCCCATTGAAAGTATTACAACAGTCATATAACTATACAGCAAATATGGACATAATTCGGATAGTTTCCTAAGCTGCAGGTCAACATTACCTTGCTTACTGGACTTTTATAGGTTCACAGATAAGTGCTAAGCTAGCTACTCTTGCAGGCCATTTTAAGCCTAGCCAGTTCCTCTTTTTGTGCTCGAATTAACCAATCCAGTTTGGAGAGAGTTTGGCCTTACCCATCGTGAATCAAGAGATGATAACAGGCTAAAAGTGAATGATTGTGAAATGTGCTTATGCTAGGCTGAAGCAAGCAAAATGTATTCCTCTTTGTATGTTGTTTTTTTCTCTTCTGTTTCTGACATGTTGATTTGCAATGTATATGTTACCTAGCAAACAATTTTGCTTGTGCATATGTTAAAGGACAGAGTGAGGGGCTAGTTCACACTCAGGATGTCACCATCTCCTAAGATAACAGATGAGGATGAAACAATGCATTGGTCATTGAAACTTTTTAAGATCCATTAAAGTAAAGAAGAAACAGATGTGAAGGTATTGGGAAAAACTCTTATGACCAGTCACCGTAGCAACAATGAAGTCACATGATGACTTTGACTATATAATTGTGACAATGAAATGCTGAGAGACTAATGTGAAGTTGCTGTGAGAACATCCTATCTATGGAAATTAACTAATCATTTTAAGGAACAGTTCTCTTCGTAGCTTAGATGGCTCGAGTTAGATTTTTCTGTATGCATTCTATGTTTATTGCACTTTAATCTTCTTTGTGTGCCAAGCTATGTATATTTTATTTGATATTTGTGCTATTTTCTTTATTATTTAAGTAAAATCCATTTTAATTATATTTAAGCTATTGTGGTTGGTATTCATTTATTTATTATAAGAGTATTTATGCACTGCTGCTTAATTGAGAAGAGGGTAACCATTTACACTGAGGAATAGCACACTGTAAGCACTGTGTCTTTGAGTCTGCTTCAGTCGACTACCTGTAAAAGAGTTACAAAAAACACAGGAAGCAGACCACCACGATGAAGGACAAACAAATTTATTTTAAAAGATGAGCGCTTTCGCATACAATGTACGCTTCTTCAGATCTACTTTTAATCCAAACTACAGGTTGTTTATATATAGAAAAGGCTTCTAATTAATCAAACAATAAAACAATTTAAACAATCAATTAATCAATTAAAACTTCTTTTTCATTTAAAGCTTCTATTTCATTTTTAAAGTACTATCGCTTCGCTAACATTAGCGTGTAGCAATGAAAAACGTATATATAAAAAACAAATGTAAAATACTGAGTAAATAAATAAACATAAACTTAGATTAACAGACATGGATACTAGCCTATGCCTAAATAAAAAAATAAAAATATATAAATGTATAGACTTTTTCATGATGGCAACATTTTAGCATCATATTTATCCTAGCCACGTCTGTGCATCTATTTTATTTAAGGCTGCGTCCTTTCAAGAAAGCTCTAAGGCTCACATAATGGTTCAAGCCTGGAGGATAATGTGCTTTAAGTCTCAAAATCCAATTTAATTCATTATTCTCCAGGTCAGTAAAACTATCACCCAAACTTATATTGGCTGTAACTTATTGTAGAACTCTAAAAGTAAAACTATGTCCTGGATTACTCATGATGTGTTTAGCCAGCGCACTTTTTGAATCATTCTTAATATCGTAAGTATGTTCGTATTTCCTTTCTTTTAAGTGTCTAGTTGTCATTCCTACATAAAATGCTTGACAGAATTTACAGTCAGCTAAATATATAAGATTCTTATCTTCACATGTTGCCACTAACCTTGGCTCAAACCTAAAGTCTATCTTAGGCTGTATGAAGACTTGTTCTGTGACTATAATTTCACACATATTACACTTTCCACACGGAAAAGTGCCTAATTTCTCAGGTTTGGCTCTTGTATAATCATCCATACGCTCAACACATAGTAGTCTTCTCAAATTCTTACTATTATGATAGACAAAAGAAGGTATATGACCTACTATATTTGTTATTTCTGGGTCTGTCATGAGTATATGCCAATTTCTCCATATGATGTTAGTAATTGTCTTGTTATCACTGGTGTAACGAGTATTAAAATTAATCTTAGATTTATCAAAAATTCTCTTGTTACTTCTAGTATATAAATGTCTCATTTCATTTGGCTTATTAACTCCTGTAGATATGTACATTTCCTTGATGGAATGTACCATCTTAGGATTATATCCTCTGTCTATAAACAAGCTTTCTAATAGCATCCCTTGTGTATTCAAATCACTAGGTGTTTTGCATAGTTTTTTGATCCTAACAAACTGACGCTTAACTATGTTCTTAAACACAAACCTGGGGTGCATACTGTTATAATGCAGCAATGTGTTTTTCCAACATTCTTTCCTATATATGGTAGTACTCAATAAATGCTGCTTATCTTTATTGATTGTAATATCAAGAAAATCTATGCTTGTATAAGAGTAATTGATAGTAAACCTTAAAAAAGAGGTGGTAGATTCCAAATATTCAACAAACAGGAACAGTTCATCCAAAGTCCCACTCCTGTAAAAGAGTTATCAAGTGGCACAATCAGAGCATACCAGTAAGTCTCTGACTTTCTTCAGAGTGGTGGCAATACTACCAGACCAGGAAGAAAGCTGTGTGGAATTTGAGAATTCATCAGCCTTCCCTGGAAATTGTATACATGTATGTGAATGTGAAAAAATAATACTTTGAGTGAAAGGCAGTTATTGTGGATAGAGGGGTGCTGGGAGACATTGGTTCACATAGACAGTGGTGTGGCTCTGTAAGTGAACAGTGCGCAGTCTAATTTGGATGTGGAGATTGGAGACCCAGACCCAGGACAGTAGCGCACTCTGTCTATGCTCTTAATGCTAAGGTTGTGTTTTGTGAATTATTCACTGAAACAGACTGGGTAACAGCATCTACTTCATATTTAGTGGCATTGATTACCACAAGGTCATCACACCCATCCCATGGTTAATAATTATATATATATCCCCAATCAGAAACTGGGATCGTACCATAAATAATTTGGGGAGACCCATGCATCGGATAAAGCATTTAGGAGCTGCCTCTCTCTATTAGCAGAGCACTTAGTACATGATTTTATGTTTTATGAATAGCACGGTTACTGGCTAGTCTAGTCAATTGTTTACAATATGAGACAGTTCTGCTTGTAAAAACATTTGGGTCATTAACTATTTTTCTCATTCCTGTTAAAGTTCAAGCTGTTTATTCTAAAGTGCTTAAATGTCACATTTACAGACTGTATGTTACATAGCAAATAGTGGGAACTAACTGAGATAGTCATTCTACCTGTCCTTCTATAATCTGGAAACTTGCATACCAACACACATCTCCTGTTAGCTACTTTACTTCCCTTCTGTCCTTCTAAACTGTGGAAGCCTCTATTTTAGAAATCACAAACTTGCATACCTAGACATATCTCCTGTTAGCTGCCTTATTTTCTAGTTTAAAGGTTATAAAGCAGAAATGTACAACTGTGAAATATAGTGTACTACATATGTTGGCCAAACACTACTTAATGCAGCAGAGCATAAACAAATAGTACTTCACCTACCCAGTCCAACTACCAAACAATCCTAATTATTTTAATCACTCTCCCTCTCTCCCAGTGTACTGAGCACATGGTATCTCTGATAATTTCTGCTGCAAAAGTTAAGATCTCACTACCAAGAGAACTTATACAGTTGAATTTCACTCCAGTTGCAAATGCACAAAAAGAGAAATACCTTTGTTAAAACCTAAGTAGGGCAGTTTCCAAGAATCAAATTAATCAAATCAAGAGAAATATCTTTTTTTCCCTTACTTCAGCATCAGTGTGTTCTGTACTGTAGTACTGAATCTGCTGGAGGGACACCCCCACCCACACTCACATCCACAGACCACATACTGCTTAAGGTGAAGCGAAAGTAACACTTTAATATGTTTTACTCTAGCAGTATAACATTTCCCTGGAAAAAAAGCAAAATAAAGCCCATAACATTAAAATTAAATGCTGTGACTCACTTCAGGTAGTTAGAGTTCAAAGACCTTGTCTTTGTATCCATTTTCCATTTCTTCTACTGTAGTTGCTCATCTACTGTAGCTGCTCAGTCTTAATCTGTCATTTCAATGCTAAGTAGTCTCCCTACCTCAGTCTACTGGGATGCATTTTCTCTGAGGGACCTCAAACGGTATATCCAGCTGCAAGTCAAACTAAGGCCTCTTCAGACAGACCCAAGACTCCTAAAATGTATGAATGATGCCACTGAAAACTGATGTATATTAGCTTTTCAAGTATTGACTGCTTTGAAAACAGTGATAAAACCTACAATGTGTTAAAAATAAGATAAATCAGAGTTTTAATCTGCACAGTGCATTTAAAGCTAATTATTTCAGAGGTCAGCATTCACATGCCTGGTAGACCCTCCCCCCCAGACTTTTATAACAACAATCTATTCTTATTGTACTCAAACAGATACGTGTTTTTTAATACCTATAGCCCCCTAAATAAACAAAGGAAACTGGATAAAAAACACAGTTAAAATACAATATAATAACCAGGGCATAGGTTTTTAGGCCATGCCTACTTTTCTTATATTCATTTCAAGCCAAACTCAATGACATACTGCCTTTTGCAATTAAATTAGGTATATTTTAACAATATTTTAGCAGCTTGTCTTACCTCCTGACTCACTGCAGTTTTATAGACTGTTTTCTAGGTACTTACTCCACCATGGGTCAACCCACTGTTCAACTCTTGTTATATTCAGGCTTCACTCCGCTCCTCTACCCTACCCCCAATTTCAACCTCCCAGTACAACTAAACTTATACATCCGTTATATCTCCTCTACTCATCCTCCTATCCTGTGCCTAACTGCACTAACCAATCACAAACTTTTCTGATTATATCATCCCCACCTACTTCTGTTCTAAATTCCTTCTCAGATTTTACTCTGCACCCTCCCCATCAAAACTTACCTATTCTCCAACCTATTACAGCTGCTGATTAATCCAGCTCACCATGCTACAAGATTTTTACACTAACCATGCTGTTCCCCTCCTGTATCAGCTTATTCACCCCTCCTCTCATTCCTATCATCCCCACCAGTAGCAATAATATATAAGTACACCTCAAACATTACTTCATCCTCACATATTAACCATCTTCCCACTAGCTACTGAAAAATCTCTTCAAATTTATTTTCCATAACTTCATTCCACTGTTGTAATGCAAAAATACTAAAATTGCCAGTCCCAATGTTAACATAACTTTTACCCATCTCTACTAAACTGCCATAATAAACAAACCATCTTTGTCCACTATCCATCATTGTGGTGACATCCACCTCAATGCAGGTCCCAATCAAACCCCAAACCAAAGAATACACCCTAGAAGTTTAAAAATAGTCATGCTAAGCCTTAGAAGCATATGCAACAAAATCACAGATTTTCCTGCCTTGATGACTCAATACAATAAAGATATCCTACTTACAAAAGAGAACAGGCTAAAAACCAAAAATAAAAGATGTTGAAACAATACTCCAAGTTATAATATTATTAGGCTCAATAGAGCACATAAAGAAGCTGGTGGAATAACAATGATCTTCTCAAATATGCTCACAGTAGCTCCCTATACAGGCATAATCCCAAAATCTGGAAAAGCAGAAATCCTTATCTTATTCCTAAAACTTAATAGAGCCAAAAAACATATACATTTTTGTGCTATATGTCCCCAATACTTGAAAATACACTATCCTGGATAGCAGACACAATCCTAAATGAAATTATCCTCTGGGTGATGTAAACATTGACTGGCAGTCTTTATCTGCAAGTTCAGCAATTAACAGCATGAACTTCTTTAGATTCACTCAACTTATTAATACACCAGCAAAATTTGGCAAAAATAACTCCCAACACTCTATCCTGGACTGGATTCTAGTTACCAACCCATCTAATTTTACCAGGGCTTTTTTTGGGCCGGTACAGCATACCAGCACCTCTGCTGCCCTGTTTCTTTAAAAAAATAGAAACATTCTTTTTAAGGGCTTTCTTCTTTAAGAACGCCCTTTGCGTCAGGTCACACAGATGCAGAAGACCTTCTGCGTTTGTGCGATGTGCGAACAATCGTTTATATCTTCCTGCTCCTGAAGACATTTGGACTGTGGACCACAACCGGACAAGTGAGTGTTTAAGTTTTTAAGAGGAGTGTGTGTGCAAGAAATAGGTAGGGATTGTGTGTGTGTGTGTGTGTGTGTGTGTGTGTGTGTGTGTGTGTGTGTGTGTATGTGTAAGAAATAGGTCTGTGTGTGTGTTTGTGAGTAAGTAGGTGTGTGTGTGTGTGTGTGTGTGTGTGTGTGTGTGTGTGTGTGTGTGTGTGTGTGTGCGTGTGTGTGCGTGTGTGTGCGTGTGTGTGTGTGTGTGCGTGTGTGTGTGAGTGAGTGAAATGTCCAGATTTTCACAGAATGTCAAGATTTTAGTCTCACATCCGTGGTCTGTTTCTTATAAAACTGTGCTTTTCTGGCAATCCCTGGCAAATCATTGAGGATTAAGACAGCAAAAAATGGCAGACATTTGAGCTTTAGACTTCATATCCTTCAGAAAGTTCATACTAATGCAAAACTTGTTGTTCTATCAACTTTCTAAGTTTGTAAGGGCAATTTTTAAAAGGTGCCCCTATTTTTGGACATTTGTCCTCCCCCCATTATGTGTGTCTTTGTCCAGATTTCTTGCTCTAAAAGCTTGAGAGGTATGGGGGGAGGGTCTAAGAGGGAGGTAGGTGTGTATGTGTGTGTAATACCTCTCAGCTGTACAGATTTTCCCAAAAATGTCCAGAGTTTTGCCTTATATTTTTTGGCCTGTTCCTCATAAAAATTGTCTATTTTTTTGAGAAATTGCCGGGATGATCTAAGGATTAAAGTTACTAACTAATGGCATGCATTTGAGTTTAGCTTCAGACTTCATATCTTTTCAGAAAATGCATTCTAACACAAATCCTGTTATTCTAGCAACTTTCTGAATTTATAAAAGCAATATTTAAAATGTGTCCATAGTTTTGGGCCTTTGTCCCCCCATTTTGCCCAGACTTCTTGTGCTAAGAGGTTGAGAGGTATGGTGTGTGTGTGTGTGTGTGTGTGTGTGGGGGGGGGGGGATCTATATGAAATGTTTGAAGTCTGAAAACTTCAAATCTCATATGATTGACATCATATGAGCACTGAACGTTTCAAAGGAGATCACCATAGGGAATTCTTCCCTTCACTTCAATGTAGTGCAATCTCAGAGTTCGTATATTTAAGTAGAGGGGGGTGTGGGGGGTGGAGGGGGCTTGACCCCCTGCATAGAGCGTTCAGGTAGGTTTTTTGTTTTTACTTTGTTTACATTTTAAGTTCGATGTTTGAAGACTTCGCTCATATGGAGACAACCATATGAGATTCGACATTTTCAGACTTGAAACTTATAATATAGACCATGTGTGTGTGTGTGTGTGTGTGTGTGTGTGTGTGTAAGAGGTAGGTAGCATACCCTGCAACTGCCCAGGTTTTTGCAGAATATCCAGACTTTTGCCCCATATTTTTGTTTTTTTCCTTATAAAAAGATTGAAGTTGCTAAATAATAACAGATATTTGAGGTTTAGACTTCATATGCTTTAGAAAAATGCATACTAGCACAAATCCTGTTATTCTAGCAATTTTCTAATTTCATGAGAGAAATATTGATAATCTGTTCCTATTTATTTTAGACTTTGTCCAGATTTCTTGCATTAAAAGGTTGAGGTGTGTGTGTGAGACAGTGAAATTCCCTAGTTAGGGTTAGCAGGTGGTTATTAATTTGCTTAGGCTCAAGCCCTGTACCTTAGCTACAGGAAACAAGAGCCTGACTCCTCTACCCAAAATATGCAACTGTTTTGCTTAGCAAATGGTATCACTGTTCTGTGTAGAGTTTTAAAGCAGTGTTAGTAGCACAGCAGGTAGCATACTTTTGTTTTGATGCAGAAGGCTGTGGGTTCTATTCTCACAGCATGTAGATGGATTGCTGATATTGTGTTGGATTTTAAGAGGGTGGGGTGCTGCAGTCCTGAGTATGTCCTCCTTTGGATAAGATGCCTAGTATCCATGAACCTGTTTTAGTTTGCCATCCATTCCCTATTGCAATATTACCAGCTTATCATTTTTAATGTAACATAGGCTATGAAGGTCAGCAGGACTAAGACAGAATATATGTGTGTGAATGAGAGGGAGGATAGAGGAATGATGAGGATGCTGACAGTAGAGGTGGCGAAGGTGGATGAGTTTAAGTACTTGGGATCAACAGTTCATAGTAATGGTGAGTGTGGAAGAGAGGTGAAGAAGAAAGTACAGGCAGGATGGAGTGGGTGGAGAAGAGTGTCAGGAGTGATTTGTGACAGACGAGTACCAGTAAGAGTGAAAGGGAAGGTCTACAAGAGGGTAGTGAGACCAGCTATGTTATATGGGTTGGAGACAGTGGCACTGACAAAAAGGCAGGAGTCAAAGCTTGACGTGGCAGAGTTGAAGATGTTAAGATTTGCACTGGGTGTGACGAGGATGGACAGGATTAGGAATAAGTATATTAGAGGGTCAGCCCAGGTTGGGAGGTTTGGAGACAAAGCCAGAGAGGCAAGGTTACATTGGTTTGGACATGTGCTGAGGAGGGATGCAGAGTATATTGGGAAAAAGATGCTAAGGATGAATCTGCCAGGTAACAGGAAAAGAGGGAGGCCTAAGATAAGGTTTATGGATGTGGTGAGAGAGGACATGCAGGTGGTTGGTGTGACAGAGCAAGATGCAGAGGACACAAAGAAATGGAAACAGTTGATCTGCAGTGGTGACCCCTAACGGGAGCAGCCGAATGAAGAAGAAGGCTATTTGTTCTTCAAAGGCAACAGGCAGTGAATTTGTAGATGAAATACTTAAATAAAAAAATATAAAGTTTTTTGCTAGCAGCAACCTTTTCATTAGTTACAGTCAGATCTCTTTAATGTGGAATTATTTAGGTGTCTTTTACTTCTGCAGAGACTGTGCATACTGACTGATATTGGTGGGTTGTAATGACAGAAGTTTGAGTAGCCTTTTATGGCTGAAATGTTCTAAACTGGCCAGTTTTGGTATTATTGGTTCATATGTTTTGTTTCTTTGCTTGCTGGCTATAAACTTAAAACATGCTGTAACAAATGGTGTATTATACAAGGGATATCATTTAATTATTATATATTCTAATTTAATACAATCAGGAAGGTGAATCAAAGAAATTTTGCATGGTCCTAAAAATGTGTGCAAGGGGTCTATGACTTGAAAACACCTCAAAGGTAAACTTAATCTGCCACTGGCCAGATGCATTTTCTTTGAATGTGGGTTTCAATGCTGTTTCAATGAATGTGAGCTTCAAAGTCACAGAAGTTTTAATGCTAAGTCTGTTTTCATTGTGAGACTGTATTGCTTTGTTTAGCAAATATCTATCAGTGTTTGTGCTGGAAATTTTGAAATAAAAGTTTTAAATTAAATCCAAATATCTGTAATCATTGTAGAAGTAAAGCAGAAAGCAGTATGCACACTGAGAGTTTTGAACAGTGTTTATAGCAACTGGGGAGAAATAGTCAAATAATGGGACACTGGAATGGCTGCGGGGGGGGGGGGGGGTGGACCCAAATGCAACATATGCATGCCACCACCTGTTTGGTTACAAAAAAAGCACTGAATTTTACCTCCTTTGTTACCCTCCCAGATATATTAAGTGACCACCTACCAGCTTATACCCACAGCAATATTAAACAACTAACAAAGGAATATAAGCTCAAAACTACCCATAATCTATCCAGTGTCCTCCAAGGAGTCTTTCATTGAAGTTCTGAAAACAGTTAACTGGTCCATCATAAAAAGACTCCCCTTAAATGATGCAGCTGAATAGTTCAGTGCAGCATTTCTAAATGTTCACAACATCTTAGCTCCACTGCGAACAAAAATAATTAAAAACATTCATAACCTGTGGGTTACCAACCCATGCAAACTCCTTAAGAAAGACAGAGACAAAGCACAGATTAACTGGCAAAAGAATAAAAATATGCAACTATTCAGGCAGCTATAAAATCAAGTCAAGAAACAAACTCCTTAATCAACTCAATAAACTCAACAACTAGAATGGATAGATTCATTACACAAGTTACAACTTGATTGTGTAAAAATATCACTGAACTAAGAACTAAGGTTAAACCACACCAACTTAAAAGTAAAGCTTAATAACTGGGTATTTTGGTACTATTTGAAGGCTGGTTTGGTTGTTGGTATGGTTGACGTTTTACACATTTTTTTTAATTTTGTTGGGGGGGCATCTTTTTGACTGGCAGTGATGGATTTACTATTTAACCAAGTGCAGGTGGGTTTAATCTTGGGCGGTGAGGGTAAGAGGACTGTTTACCCTGGTGTGTGTGTTTCATGGCCAGATAGGTGTTTGTGTCAAGCTAATAAGATGTTTGGATGACTTTAAAAATGAAGATTGTCTCTGAATGAAGACATTGCACACTGCTCATATTTTAGTTTTAGGAGAGTTTTACTGTATTTCTTACTGTTATTGTTTTAAAACACTGATGTCAGCATATCTGTTTTGGTGGATAGCAGGGTTTTACATATATTTATTTATCATTTATGTGTGATTTCAATTTTTTTTTTACATTTTTTTCTTTTATGATGCCCTGCTGCTGCTCACTATGGTTTGGCCAATTCGTTCCTTGTTTGAGGAATTCAATTCACTCTACATTTTGAAAGAAATTTCTATCAGGTTTTATGTCTTGTGGGTTGTTGATGGATATTTTGCATAACTCTGTTGTTTCAGGAAGTATATTTTATGTTTTATATTTTAATGCACTGTATATACAATGACTTCTAGTGTGTTACCACTTTAGGGGAGTCTATACTCTTGCAGCCAGTCTGTATGATGAGGACTGATATGTTCATAATTTCTATATATGTTTTTGTATTTTTTTTCTGTAAATAGTTTGCAGTTATTAGTGCTATTAATCTTTGAAATATGTTGCACTACTATACACTGCTCATTTTAGTTTTTTTAATGTTAAATTCTGGTTGTGATGTGCTTAAAATATTGCTGTTTGTCAGTTCTTGTTGCTGGGACAATAGGATGTTGATGCTGTTAAAGTATAAATAAGCTTTCTATGACATGTCCAGAGTATAAGAAAACTTTTAATGACACAGACAGATTATATATATGTGTTTTACCTTGGACTTTGCACACATATCCACATGCAAGCATAATACACTTTCTCAGTCTCCATTCCTCTGTACTGAACTTAATAAGACCACCAATGTAAATCAGTCCAGTGTGCTGTGGTCACTGTTATAGAAGGACTTCTGTTTGAGGCTGGTCACTCATTGACACAAATGGACCTGTTTAAATGTAGCACTTCTACAATGGATATTAATTAGTGGCACTTCCAGTTCTTAAAAAGACAATCTCTACTCTAATTTATTGTTGATGGAATCTGCAGGGATGAAGACAGTGACATGGCAGCAATCTGAAGCTGTACCCACCTTGCCTCCGCCGACTACTGATTTTTCGAAACAATGTACCCTCGCACAATCGATGTAAGCGCTGCTGCTTGATCAGCTCCAGCAGCTCAGGTTTCAGTCTCTCACGTAGTTCCCTAGTGGAGAGAGAGTATGGGATGCTTAGTGAATTTTCTTAAATGCGACTTACATTACAGAGCAGTAGTTTTCCAAGATCTCCACTTATATAACAAACAGAAAAAGGGTTGCTCACAACTTAAAGGACCCCGGTCCCCACTAGCTACCAGACTTTCAATTAGAACATGAAGTTACCTGATCAGAACCAACAATAAAAGCATCCTCAACTTTGTAAGACCCCATTTTGGACTAATGGTGAAAAAGCATGTTTCAATGTTTGGTCTGCCTGCTCGAATAAAATAACAGCTGACATTCAAAATGAGCAAATTGTCAGGACTTTAAATAAACCTGAAAGAGCACATTCTCTCTACATATGAATGCCACTGTCTCAGAGATACTGGCTAATAAGAAAAGTTAAGTTGGACTTTATTTGCTCCTGAACTTACAATTGAGGGATGCCAGATCAAGGAATGGCACTGGGTGTTGAATGAGACAGCTAAGGCTGTAATGGGGAGGGGGCTGATACTCCTTGCTAACACATGCTGACCCCAACCCTGCACATAACCCCAACCGTATACCGTACCTTAGAAAACTATCCTTGTAACACTATCACTACACAAGACATCTCAGACATAGAACATGTACAATAACACACAGGTACACATACACACATCTATACCTTAACTTAGTCCTTACTCTAATCCTAATTCTCAAACACTTACAAAGACAATCATACAATGTATCATTCCCTTTTCTTGCCTGCACCCTAACTTTAATTCACAGAGAGTAACATGCATGTGTGAGCTGAACACACACACACACACACACACACACACACACACACACACACACACACACACACACACACACACACACACACAAAGATAGATACACACACAGACATACACACTCATATATATCAACAATTAATGAAAGCTCAAGTGACTGCCACCTCACACAGTTGATCAGACTCTCCCTTTGCCAGAAGATGACATGACTGCTTATAACTGGAGAAAACCACAAATGTTCCTCACCTACTGTCAAACTCTCATCACATGAAGAACACAGACTGAGGTCTCAGATAATGACAGACAGACAGAAAGTGACATTCTATCTAGTTTTGATTTAGCTACAATGTTTAAAAGTGATGCTATAACAATAGTAAGAAAGATAACTAAATACAAAGAATTGATGTTTCAAATAAAAACAGTAGACTGTATACATATATTGTTAGTGAGGCATTGCATTTGGTAATAAGAAAAAAAAAGACATCTAATAATAAATGCATACCTCCCTCTCCATTTCTACATCTCTATATTCCATGTACATCCAGTTTTAACATTTTCACAGAAAATATTCACATATTACTCTTTCAAATTGCAACATACTTAACATGGTTTATTAATTTATTTATTTAACATTTGTTGACCGGGAATATCCGACTGAGCATGGGCTCTTTTTCAGGGGAGGCCCAGGGAGAAAATCACCAATACAGCATACATTAGAAGATGAAAATATGAAAATGAACATACTTATTAAGACAATACAAGCATTTAAAACACTCATTACATAGGTATAGTATAGTATAGTATACAAATTAACAGAAAAAATTCATGAAAAACTGAAAAAAAAATAGAATGAGTAGACAGCCAAAAAGTTAGATAAGGACAAGGAGGACAGAAAGAAGCAGAAAAAAAATAGATAAAAGAAAGAAATAGGTAATAAATTCAGAGGGGAAGGAAGAAACAAGCACAATGATGAAATAAGAGAAGAGATAGAAACTAGTGGTGTAGTATAAAGTAGAGGAAGGAGAAAAGACAGAGCTAATTTAAGCTGGGAGTTTTACAGGGCCATGTCCAGAAGTTCAGCCAGTATTCTTTTAGAGCATTTTTGAATTCATAAGCATTAGATATTGTTCTGATGGAAAGGGGTAGTTTGTTCCAAGATTAGGCAATTGAGTAGCAGATGTTGGCTTATCAAAGAAAGAAGGTTAAATAGTGTCTGCATTAAGGCTTTAACATAAATATACACTGTAGTCATGTTCACAGGAAATTGCTTACAGACAGAGACATAGGGGCCAGTTTAGTGGAAAAGCCCATTGTTTTAATATTATTAAAGCAAACAAAAAGTTAGGTTTGTTAAAACATGCATGCATGGATCACAGCCCAGCTCATTCATTGATTCATGCCAAGGGTAACACCCATGTCATGGAATAACCAGGCTTCAGGGTGCTGATGACCACCAATATGCCTCTTTCCAAAAACATGTGTGTGCCTTAGAGGTGGTGCAGCCCTCTGATGCTGACTGTGTATCATGTGTGGGATTCACATGGATGGGATGTCCTTTTCTAAAAGAGGTGATTTGAGAAGAACATCCTGGGCATCTACAGACCCTTCTGCTATGCAGGAGGGGAGTGTTCACTCCACTGTAAACATTGCTAAGAGTGTCACTGTATCCTCAGACTATGCTGTATGTATGAAGCCATCATCATCAACATCTAAAAACATATTGCCATCAGGCATGTGGTAAACTGTAGTGCCAGATCCTGTTCCAGTGAAACTTATTAATGCATACAGATAACATACCACCCCATTATGTAAGCTGATACATGTGTGACTGTCACCACCCTGCATCAGACAGACTGCTATGTGCAAAGATTATACATAGCCTATGAAAACATATTTACTTTCTGGTGCAGGTTGTCTCCTTTGAAGGCTCAATATCTCTGGGTGACACAAATATAGAATGGTATGTCTGAGTAAACTGTGCAGAGGTGCTTGGTAATGTTCTACTGCAATGGGATGTGCCACTACTCACCTGGTATATTCCCCACCAACAATTGGCCAGTCATACCCTGTGGTGTAGGTGATCTCAACTGTAGTCCTAATGTTCTTGGGTAACATTAATGCAAATCATGTCTGAATATATCAAGATGATGTGCTGACATATATCCTACAGAAATACCACTTGTTACTACTCACCTGGGATATCCTCAACAAATACACAGGTAGTACTGGCCATCCAAGCTCCCACATACAAACTACCACAAGGTATTAATATCATTTATGTATGTCCACTGTGGAATAGCAGGAGCTCTTTAGGATCTGTAAGCTAGCGATATGTTGGTGGTGTGATCCCAAGTGGGTTTCCTGTCTATAGACATGTTTTGAGCCTTAGTCTTGGCATAGGAGCTCATATTGGTGACCTTTGACACATCTGCACCAACATCCAGTTGTGGCCACCCACCACACTGATTTAACCCTTTTAGTACCTGCTATATCTGATCCCAGTAGCCTTGCCTGTTCAGTCTTCTCCACAATTCTCCTACCATGGATGCAGAAGATCTGCAGCAGCAACTTTGACTCTTTCAGGGTGAATTCTTCCAGGTGTTGGTCTTCTTTTGGTGGCATGACAGCTCTGGTACACTTGTGCATACAAAGATAGATCAGAGTGTGTGTGTGTGTGTGTGTGTGTGTGTGTGTGTGTGTGTGTGTGTGTGTGTGTGTGTGTGTGTCTATACAGGACTGCCCATGGCATCCAGCACCTGCCACCCATTACTAACTCTGTGGTGGGTACAGCCTTGTTCACTGCTGTGAGGTAACTGTTCTGACAACCTGTAATAGTATAAGCCATATGAACTATCTCTTCCACCAGTGCAAACAGCAGAGTTTGTACCCACCGTCAGGTAGGACCAGCACCCCCACTATAAAGAGATAAACACAGTAGAACAATGGATCAGCCTGCCTGTTCTCTGTGTGCTGCCTGGATGCCTCCTCTCCCACAACAGGTATGCAAGCTGTCTTGCCTGATATTTTTTATCATGTGTGGTTGCACCCCCCCCCCCTCCCCAGGAATGCAGCCTGTCCTTCTTGTACTTATCTAGCTATGGCTCCTCCCTACCAGAAATGGCAACTGTTCAGCCTGTTCCACTACTGGTTGCACCCTCCCTAGAATTTTAACCTGTCCTGCCTCTTGCTTGCACTCTTTCAGTTTTAGCTCCACCACCACTAGACATTTTATCAGACCCCTGGCCTGTAGTGTTAGCACACATAATGCTCCACAGTGTGACAACTATGTGTGGCAGTCATGCACTCTGGCTCAATTTGTGTAATGTGCTGTGCAAGCATTACCCGTGATCCTGTCTACTGTCACTGTCCCTATACATTAGTAAAGCCATATATCCTCTTTCTACTGTAGTCTATACTCTTAGTTGTAAGTCTGTAGCTCACAAAATGTCATCTCTAGTTTTTATCATGTTATAATTGGTCTCAAAGCACTGCTATTATGCAACTCAGCTGCCCATTTTGGCTGTGCTCTAGTATAATGCTCATGTAGCATATGTACACCTATGAAGCCTGGACACACAGCTGTTAACCTCCCCTGTGCTGCTGACTACTGTACATGTATCAAGTTGCCATATATGGGCACTGTATTACGGTGCTATCAGCCATGGATCCAGATCATGTAGTCCAGAATGGGTGGCATTGCATCCAGCTATAATTTTCATTCCTGGGCTTGAGCTGGGGAGGGTGCATGGCCTCAGCAGAATCTGACACCGACAGGGCCCCATGTGGTGCAGCAGGGAGACCAAAATCTTTTTTCATCTGCTGCACACACATCATCAGTACTTGCTGGTGGGCAAAGAAGACCACCTGTAAAATATGAATGACTGTCACACTCTTGTCAGGATACTTAGTGATGTCACGGGGATCACCTGCTCTGATAAACAATGCTGTCATCAATACAGTGATCTGCAGAAGTCTCCATCCAAACCTTATCCAACAATGGGAAGAAGAGGCTAGGAAGGGGCTTCCTCCTTACTACAGTAATATTTAATTTTTTGCTGATGAAAGAAAGTATATGTATACATGCTTTCTGCTGTCACGGGAATGCTATGCTCATTAATGTGCTATTTCTGATTTATGGTGAAGGAAGAAATAGTGGTAAACAGAGTAGCCTGCCAAAGGTATCAAGCTAGACTCTTTAGCCAGCAGAGTAAGAGTTCTGTAAGGCTGCCATGACTGTATCTATGCCATGCTTACCACAGCACTGAGCATTATTTATTTATTGTATTTTACTTTTGCCTCTTCACCATTGCATAGTTGCATACTGGTTGTTTTGAATGGTATTTTTGTCCTTTTGTACTGTGCTGATGTCTTACATTATGCCAGTCATCTTTACAATTGCTATATGTATAAGAGCTGCACTAAACCAGTTTACCACAGCAATGAGGTATTTTGTATTTCATTTTTTATACAAACATTTATTTATTTATTTGCAGTTTGTTTTCCAGGATAGTCCATTGGGCCACATGAGCCCATTTTCAATGGAGTCCTTCCTAGGGAGAAAAGCTCCAGAAAAAGTACAAATACATAGTAGATAGAGCAGTAAAGATATTGGTACAAAATTCTTATAGTACACAAATTCTAATAGACAATACATTTTTATATTTTTACATTTTTACAACATTATAGTACACAATTCTAATAGCTAATAAAGTGGTACTAGAGCAAATCAAAACATTTTTTTTTTCAGAAAGAAAATACAAAGCACTTGTTTGAGTATCAAATCATCATATGTTTTTTGGAAATCTGTAATGGATCCAAAAAATGGATCACTAAGGATGGAGAGTTCCTAGGAGACGATTCTAGGCACCAATGAGTGTGTAAATATTGAATGAAATCTAGTTGTGACTACCTACCACACTGACTTCTGTCCACCAGTTCCTGTTATTCTTGGTCTCAGCAGGCATTGTCTGCTTCAGCCTTCTCTGTGATTTTTCCAGGTGCTTAATTGTTCACTGCCTGTATAGGACTGTTAGGTTTTAAGTATGCTATCTGTGGTACTGTCATAAACTGTGCCAGTTACACCTGTGTATGCCATGGTGTTCTACATAACCACTTCACCACAACAGATAGCACTTCATTTTTTCAGTGTATTAATTTCAGCATTGCTTCACTGTTCATTACATTTATACAGTGGTTTACACCAATACACTCTGCTACTGTCCTAAACATGTGACAGTTACACTGCCAATCATATCGCCTGGAATTATCTTCCATCATGTAATAGGTGTTCCCTAGCCACTGATTTACATTGCTTTGCTGACTGGATGACTGTTGTTTCTCTTTCCAGAACTTGTCTTAGTGAAGTGTATCACATTGCACTGAGTGTTGCATTTGTTCCTGTTTTTTTTTCTCATTCTTTATTTGAGTGTGTTGCTTTTTTGCTTTTCATCATTTATTTTCATTTTTTTCTGCAGCATAAGCCACGAGATAGGCAGTGATGAGGCAAACCTCTAGATGCACAGTGATCTTTGGGCCTTGACCTGAAGAATTCATGGTGGCCTCAGGTGCTACTTCACCTATGCATGGTGTAAGCTTCTCATTGGAGAATGATACAGCAAAGTTCTGGATCACCTGGTGTGAGGTTTGGTAGCTGACGAAGACTGAGGTGGATGAGCACATCAGTGCCTGTACTGGCTCCTTACAGCCCCTCCTCATGTCACTGGTAGAGTTGCATAGCTACCTGACCATGACCATCAGGCCACCAGCTGTAGAACTCACTTCCGATGTCAGGCATGGAGATGATGGACATGGTTGTGTTCCCTTCTGGGACAGCTTGGCAGGCTACTCTCACCCAATCCTGACCACCACTATCATGGTGTTAACTAATCTTGTGTGTAGCTCACCCACCCCTGTCTGTAGTCTAGTCCTCCACATCACCAGTTGTCCATCATTTGTCTGTGTATGTCCACTGTAGTCCCCTTTTGTGTCAGTGCCCCTTTATCAATCTTTGTCTGTGTTATTATGTTTGTGTATCTGCTCCTGTTGCTATCATTACAGCCCACTTCTTATCTAGATCTTCCTCGTGCTTTCATTTCCTCTCCTCTCCTCTTCTTTGGAAAAGATAAAAAAGGCACCTGTCCTCCCAAAAAAAGTCTTCTTTCCCCACCCCATGCTATTCTTCCTTTCCTTTTGTCCTTCTGTCTGTTCTTCTGTTTATCTCCCTTTCTGACTGCCCTATCATTCCCCTTCTCTTCCTATAAAATGCACTTTGCTATGCAGTCATTGTACAGGCTCCCAGCTATGCCCATGTGGCAGATAAGTGGAACTTTCTTGCACATGTGAACATGCATTCTGTCATAGATGTTACCTGCATGCTGATATTCTTAGGTCACCTGACCACTTTTAACCAGGTCTACTCAATTGTCTTGTGACTGCTTTTTTTACAAATGTGCAGCTTTCTTATACAGGACTGCCACAGCCATACCCACACTATGTGGATGACCAAAATGGACTTCCCAAATCACTTCTTTAGAAAAGGACATTGTATACATCTGTACCTCTAATCTTCCTCAAGCCACATCATCCTACCTTGACCATGCTGTTTATCGCAGTTCAGTCACATTATAGTTTTTATTTAATACCCCTATTATGTTTAAGAACAATAATTTTACAATCTTCAAAAATAAAAGAAAAACCTCTACAATTTAAATAATTATAACAAATTAGACATAATAAATAAAACATTGATTAAAAATTGATCCAAGTTTTATGACAATCATTTAACATTTAGAGAAACTTTAGACAGTTTGGAGAGAAATTAATGGTAAGTTAGTCTAATACAAACAGGAATTACAATATGAAGTGAGGGAAAAACAGGCTTATGGTATACTTAGAGAGAAAGTCAAGGAAGAGAACTTTACAGAAAGGAGTAAGTGCAGAAAGCAGAGTAAGGAGTTATAAGGAAAGAAAAAGGTACTTGTTCACATTTAGGGATAGTTTATCCTAGTTTTGAGCAAGAACAGAGCCATATTTTAGCTAGGAAGTCTTTCAGAGTGGTTTTGAAAGAAGAAAGGGAGGGTACTGAGCTGATGGATATAGGTAAGGTGTTCCAGGCCTTAGCAACCTTGTACAAGTACAGACAATGCCCAGGAAATTTGACAGGTTTGTAGATAGGAGTTTTTGGTCACTGAATCACAGTAATCAACTAGGAACTTAGTTGTTAAGAATAGTTTTTAGTGCTGGACAGGCAGATGGATGTTGGATAATTATATAGGTGGTAAGAAGTTGTGTATATGTTAGTTGATGAGGCAGTTCTAACCAGTTTAGGCATTTTAGTGCTATAGAGTGGTGGATTCTGAAAGGGGTATTTACTGCAAATATAGCAACTTCATTATAGTATTTCAGGTTTTTAATTTTTGTGAAACCTGGAGGTTAGTGAGTATGGGAGCACCATGTGGCAAGTGTAGTTTTAGTTGCATTAGTGAGAATGTTTTTGGCTCTGTAAAGCATGCCTAGTTTTTGATGAGTTTTTCTTATGCAATTTTGTATATGCTGGTCGAATGTAAGATTATCTTCCACTATCACCCCTAATAATTTGCTATGAGAAGTGACTTCAGTGGTTGCATTATCCACAGAGAGGACTTCAAATGTTGTTTTTTCATGAGAGAGGGATTTGGGGGAAAAAAGAAGTAGCTTGGTCTTTTTTGAGTTGAGCATGAGTTGTGAGTTATGAAGCCTTGTTTCAGTGGCTGTTAAAGTTTCCTGAGTAATTCTCTGGAGGTGTACAATGTTGTCAGATGTGCAAATGAGAATGGAATAATCTGCATATTGTATTAGGGTGGCCTGTTGTGTGGATGTACAGAGTGTTTTGGTGAAAATGTTAAAGAGGAGGGGACCAAGGAAAGAGCCTTGTGATACACCAGTAGTGACTGGAGGTAAGAAAAGAGCATGGAGTGCCATTTTACTGACTGATACATACAGGGCAAGTAGCTTTTAAACCACAGAAAGGTGGGCTGAGAGAGGTCTAGTGAGGACGTGTGAAGTAGACGTTTGCTATGACAAACTGTGTTGAAGGATTTAGACAAGTCAGTTAATAAGGAAGAGACTAGTTTGCCATTATCGCTAGCTTTATTGACAGTATTTATATAGGTTAGAAGGGCAGTGATAGTATTATAGGAAGGACAGAAGCCATGTTGTATAGGGGATAGGAAGTCTTCCTGCAGGAGATAATCCAGCAATTGTTTTTGAATACATTTTTCAAGTACTTCGGTGAAGGGAGATAAGATTGCTATAGGTATAAAGTTATTAAGTACTTCGGTGAAGGGAGATAAGATTGCTATAGGTATAAAGTTATTAAGTACTTCGGTGAAGGGAGATAAGATTGCTATAGGTATAAAGTTATTAATGTCAGTTGAATTTCCTCCTTTGTGCAGAGGGATAATGTGCGACTTTTTCCAGAGAGAGGAAATGTTGGATTCTTGGACTGACCTATTTTTACGGATTGGCTGCTATTTTTATATACTCACTTGGAAGGTCATCAGCCGAAGAAGAGCATGGTTTAAGTTTAAGAGCAGTTTTATATAGGTTGTGGCCACAGGTTTGAAGGTGAAAAAGGATGTGGTGATATGTGGCTGTTGGACAGGGTTGGAATGAGATGCTGAGTAATTATTTATTTATTTTTATTTTATTTATTTGACATTTGTTGACCGGGATAGTCCGACTGGGACAGAGCCCTTTTTCAGCAGTGGCCCAGAGAGAAAAGCTCCAGTGTACAAAAAATAGATGATTAGAAAGTTCAGTAAATATGCAGTACAATGAGAATCGATTGTCAGATGCATTTACAACAGTGGAGGCAAGCAAGAGTTAATCACAAATAAAGCTAGTCAGATTCATATGAAAGTGAACATACACTCAAAGCAAGAGATAATGTTATAAGATTATCACATTCTAGATGGGTAGCAGTAGGTGATAGGACAAGCTATATGGGTTTTGGGGAGGGTGGTAGAAGGAGTTAGTGTTGAGAGATGATGTGAGATGTTAGGATATATCGTTAGCATAATGTGGGTCCAAATATGGATAGTTGGGTAGCCTGTAGAGAGACAGGAAAGATTATTAGCTTATTGACAGGAGGTAGGTAGGAGAGAGGAGGCCTGAGGTATTAAGGCAGGAGGGGGGTGGCTGGAGTAAGGTGAGAGGAAGAGAGATGAAAGGGGGAAAAGGGGAAATTCTTGGTTATTAATGCTATACTATTTATAAAATAAGAGGTGAACTGCATTGCAGTTTTGAGCAGTGAGTTATCTGTCCCTATTATTTGGCTCTGTCCAGCATGCCTCTCAACTGTATAGATTTTTGCAGAATGTCCAGATTTTTGCCTCATCTTTTTGGTCTTTTTCTCATAAAATTGTTGTTTTCTGGCAAATCACTGGCAGATCATTGAGGTTGAAGTCAGAAAATAATAACAGACAATTGAGTTTCATACTTCATACCCTTCAGAAAATTCATGCTAATGGAAAACCAGCATGTCTATCAACTTTCTAAGTTTGTGAGAGCAGTACTTAAAAGTGTCCCTATTTTGTGCCTTTGTACCCCCACTATTTTTGGCTTTGTCCAGATTTCTTGATTTAAGAGGGTGAAAGGTATGTGTCCAGTGGTATGGTCCAAACTTACACAGACCTCATTGCTGCTGCTGCTAGGGATCTCTCACTCTTCACTCTTTCCCCCATGACGCGCGTGCACGCAGACACACACACACACACACACACACACACACACACACACACACACACACACACACACACACACACACACACGGGCCATTCATTCCTCTGTTTCACTCTCCTGATCACACACACACACACACACACACACACACACACACACACACACACACACACACACACACACACACACACACACACATTTATTCCTGCATTCATTCACATCTGTTTCACACACACACACACACACACACACACACACACACACACACACACACGGCCACTTCTTTATTCATTCCTGCATTCACTCACACATTGCTCTCACTCTCCCATCTCTCTCACACACACAGACTCTTTTGCTTTCATGCACACATTCACACACACATACACACACACACACACACACACACACACACACACACACACACACACACACACACACACACACACACACACACACACACACACACACACACACACACACACACACACACACACACTCATACACTCATACAGGCATTCACTTACCTGACAGCCCGGTTCCAAGTGCTCCACAGCCCGGTACTGGTCCGCGGCCTGATGGTTGGGGACCACTGCTATAATTGATGCCAGTTCTGCTAAAAAGCTGCAGTTAGACTAAGTTTGCCACGAACTAATAAGCATAGCTGCAAAATAAACTGTGAACTGTTTGCGGTTTATTTTGCAGCTAAGCATATTAGTTCGCTGCACCCCTGTGAGGAAGCCGTAGCTCTCCAGAGCTCCGCGGCGCACACTTTGGGAACCCCTGGTCTGAGTGGAGGATTTTTAGGAAGTTCCATTTAATAGATGATAGTGTAGTAATGAACATTTCTGGGTTAAACTTAGAAAGAATGCATGTTATTCTATAAATATTCTGTTTAACTGGATATGTGAGATGTCTGGACATACATATTGGGAGATGATCACTGAGAGAGTCTGACATTGTACCTGTGGTGAAAAAAAGGAAAGGAAGAAGTCTTCAGAGTCGAGTTCCGCAAAAGGTTTTATTTACAGTAACACACGTTGAGCACTTTCGTCCACAGGTAACAGGACTTCTTCAAAACAATACAAGTTACAACAAACTGAATTTTTATGCCTGTGGGTGGCAGCCTCAAAGAATTAACAACCTCATCACCTAATTAACTATTACAACCTCTCTATCACCATCAAGTGTCAGCTTTTAAAACCTTTTAAAACTAGTCAAGACAACATAAACAAATATTTTAATTTAAAATAATATGTTGGCAGTGCACAATTTAAAACATATTGTTACTGTAGAAACTCTCTAAAACAAAATATGTCGTTCAGCTGTTTAAGCATTGTGAACTGAAGCAATATTTTATATTGTACCTGTGGTGGACTATTTGCTAGGATCTGATACTAGGATCCAGTCTAATAGGGAATTTGATGTCTTGTTATAATATGTGGGGCTATTAATTAGTTGTGTGAAACCATATAAATTCATGCAAGATGTAGGGGGGGTCTTAGAGTTTATGCCCAACCAATTGATATTCACATCACCTAGTAGTATTTCTTCTTGTGGAAATGTTATGGAC
The DNA here is from genome assembly GCF_019279795.1 of Protopterus annectens. Classification (NCBI taxonomy): domain Eukaryota; kingdom Metazoa; phylum Chordata; order Ceratodontiformes; family Protopteridae; genus Protopterus; species Protopterus annectens. The sequence goes on along the minus strand of NC_056741.1, from coordinate 1,923,152,945 downwards.
ATTCAGTGCAGGACATCTTCCAGTATAGCTATATTGTCACCAAGAGGGATGGCTATATCATCCATAATGACTGTATAAGAAGAAAAGGTGGTGGTACTTCTTTAATATTTACCAGGACCTACCACATTTCCCCTTACTTCAAACCAACACCAACATTCAGTTCAGCAGAGCTTTTTATTGCTTTCCTCAAAATAAACAATTATAAACAAATATGTATTACTATTATATTACAGCCAGAAGGTTTAACTTCTGAGCCATTTATGCTGTGTTTGAGCCAAGTTTCAGTTACAGCGAGACTATCAGGTTTATATTGGGTAATCTAAGCACGTAGTTTAGCAGTATTATTTCTTATGATTCTAACATTTATTGCAGCAGAAATTAGATCACTAGGATGAGGAATGGCTATTGTTGGGTTAGACAAGTGTGTGGGAAAGAATTATCTTTGTGTTCATTGTGATGGGTGGGGCCAGGATTAGGTTGTACATCTCATCCTAGAAGGATTTTAGTATAAAGGGGAATTTTACATACTTGTTTTTTGGAGTGGGTTCTTGCATTTAATTTTGTCTTGGTTTGACTTGAAGTGCAGGTAATCAGCCTTTATTTGGAATAAAGGTGAGGGGCAATATTAAACGGGTTTGGTGCAATGTCTGGAGAGTGTAAAGAGGAAGTATGGATAGGTGGTTGGGGCAGAGTTGGAGAGATGCTGAGTGATATTAATGAGTCATGGTAGGATGAAAAATGGCGCAGTAGGAGAAGAATAGAGGATACGCTGAAGACTAGTACAATTATATGGTCAAAATAAGAAGAAACAAGGGTTTATTTGGGAAAAAGTAAAAGATACAATGTGGAACAGATAGGTACTATTAGAGAAGCTAGTGACTATGCATGGATATACTGCAAAGTGGTATAGGAGGGAGAAAAATAGTTGGAATGGGGCTAAAAATTAAATGTAACTAGGGAAGTAGGAAACAAGAAATAGAAGTAGTAAAGTCATTTGAGGAGGGTTTTAGAATAAGAGTCACAAGAGAATTGTGTATGCAGGAAGAATAATATTAGGGTACAAGGGGTGTGTGGGAATTAGGGGTAGGGTCAAAATTCTCAGTAAACATGTAGGAGTAGGGCCTTGTACACAGCTCTTGCAGTATCAAGGTCAGATGTAGTGACTTTGAATATTGACTGGTATGATAACTATCAAACTCACTATATATCTTGAGGTAAAGTATGAATAGGCATACAACAGACCATACCTCTCAACTGTACCTCATTATGAGGAAAGTTCCACATTTGGGATCTTAAAAAGTTCATGTGCCTCGATGTTCCACAATGAAAGCATCTGTCACACATTCAGTGTTGGGAATTTTTTTAACCGATATCCATGATAAAGAGAATTGAATCATATTAATTCATCAAAAGAACTTTTTATAAGTAAAAGTAGCACAGTTTAGCCATCCTATGAGCTCCCCTAAGTGAAGTTGTTAGTAAGCTGTTAGCAAGTGTTCCATGTTTTGCCTATTTGTTCCATATTATTAAACAAAATGTTCCTCATTTTGGAGATGGAAGGTTGAGAGCTATGCAACAGACTACTACAAAAGCCTTAAAGAAAACAGATTTTTCTAGTTATTGCAAGGTATATTACTTGTTAAGAGTCTGTAAATGTGCTTACATTATACAATGACAAAATTCTCAGTTAACTTGTAGGAGTAGGCCTTGTGACAGAGATCCTGCAGTATCGAGGTCAGATGCAGTGACTGCTATGATATCAAGGATAGATGTAGTGACTGTGAATATTGACTTCTATGATAAATATCAAACTCGCTATATATATTGAGAGATTAAATATGAATAAGCAGACAACATACCATTACAAAAGCAGAAAAAAAAATGATTTTTCTAGTTATTTCAATGTATGTTACTTGTTATGGGTCTGTAAAATAAGCAGAAGTCAGCAGATCTATCTAGGGGTGTAAATAAAGAGAATTAAGAAACATCAAACTATAGTATTTATTAGCTACTTTCCAGCTCAATGGCACAGAGGAAGGCTATCCATCTGTATCAGTTATGACTCAGGTTAAGGCACTGACCCAGTGCACCAGAAGGATCGTGGGGAGGGGGCTGTGAAAACTGGACACAAGCCAGCTCTCCTACCATGGGGTATGGGGGTTGGAGAATACCATGGTTTGTACAATCTACATTTGAAATCAGGGATCTTGCAAGCTGCATCTTATAAATGAACAATTACTTATAAAAAGTTCTTATAAATGAAAAGGCTAGGATCCGCCACATAACACAAGCACTCAGGTCACTCCAAGGCAAGTACAAATATGACTCAGTCATTGTCCACGCTGGTGTGAATGACCTGAGACGTACCTCCCTGGACTACATGAAAAGAGACATAGAGGAGCTCTCTGAGCATGTAGCCCAGGCCAGTATGACCCTGACCTTGAGTAGCATCTTACCCTCACCAAGAATGATGCCACAATATGAAGACAGGATGATCAATTTCAACAACTGGCTTAAGTATTGGTGTCATTCAAAGGGGATCCAATGCCTGTCAGCCTGGGATGACATGCTCGACAAGCCACGATGCTTCGCTAGGGACGGCTTGCACTTGTCACCCCTGGGCTTTCGGATATTGGCAAAGGCTCTTGCTACCCCCATAGTGCCTCTTTTAGGCAAGGCTCAAAAGACAAACCCACCTCCATAGGTATCACAAGGGATAAGAAACTAAGAGTAATGCTACTCAATGCCAGAAGTCTAAACCTCAAGAAGCACGCACTCAAAACTCTCCTTAGCATGGAGAACATCGATATCTGTGCAGTAACAGAAACCTGGTTCAAGGCTCCCGAGAGCACCCCAGCACTACCAGGTTATACCTCATACCATGCTTTTCGGCCCCAAAACTTGGACCGAACCACAAAAGGAGGGGGAGTATCAATATTTGTCAAAGATACCCACACCTCCAGGTTGGTGGCACAGCACGAAGCATCAGAGACTATCCATGTGCAACTAACAGTGGGTAAAACTGCCTTCCAGTTTATAGCCTGCTACAGACCACCCTCCCAAACCCAGGAACCCCACTTGACCTTCCTGAGAACACTGGAAAATATGAAGGTCTCTCCAAACACCATTATATTGGGCGATTTCAACTACCCAAGCATAGACTGGGAGCATTACTCTAGCTCCAACACCCTAGCCCAAAGGTTCCTAGAATTTATGAACTCAAATGCTATGGAACAACTTGTTACCACTCCCACAAGAGGGGAAAACATACTGGACCTGATCATCACCAACATGGGGACTCTATGCTCCAGACCAGAAGTGTATCCCTCACTGGTAAGATCAGACCATAAACTAATCTCACTGGATATTCACATCCCGACCCCACCCCCTGCCCAGAAAACCACAGTGAAAAATGTCTCTAAAACAAATTTGACACTCCTCAAAACTGAGGTGGAATCCTTCAAAGCCCCCGGGCCTGTGGAAAATATGGCCCAGACCGCAGAATCCTTTATAAACGCATTCTATGAACACCTTCAGGAATGCATGGATCATGCAATCCCAAATAAAACCAAGACCCAATCCTCCAAAGTCAGACGTCCTGTCTGGTGGACCTCAGCCATAAACAAACTATACAATAGAAGGAGGAAGCTACTACATGATAGAGCAAAATCCCAAAAAGGGAAGGCATCTCTGATCAGTATTAGCAAAAAAACTACGGGCACTCATAAAATTGTCTAAGGCCAGCTTCGAGAGAAAAATTGCACAGGACACTAAGGATAATCACAAGGCTTTCTTTAGTTATGTTAGGAACCTGGGTGGGAATTCCCAGATATGCTCAGAATTAGTCCAAAATGACACAAAATACACCAAACCCACAGAAATTGCCAACATCCTAGCTGACAGGATCAGCGCAAACTACCCACCCCCCTCCCCACCAAAAGGGCAAATATCTATCTCAGCAGAGTGCTGCCCCCCTGACATCTCAGATGCTCAGGTAAGAGCCGCCCTCTCCAAAGCAAAAAACACAGCATCAATGGGACCAGACGGTGTCCTGGGCTGCGTCCTACATGAACTCCAAGAAGAGCTAAACCCAAACATAAAACTACTGTTCAGTCTCAGCCTTACTACAGGTTCAAATATATGTGAGAGATGCAACTATTTAGCCAAACTGGAGGCTGAGCTCTCTCATCTCAAAACTGGTGCAACACAATTCCAGTATCACATAGTCCCACCACATCAGCGAACCAAACACATAAATACACAAAAACATACTCGGAGGCTCTAAATAAAAATCTACCTAAGCAACAGAGACCTCCAAAGCAGACATCCAAGCAAACGCTACCTCAAAACAAAACACAGACAGCACATAACCCACAAAGTCAGTGTACCAAGCAGCCACAGCCCTTAAGGCTGAATAACACACCTGATACTCTTGTTATAGGTGACTCTATTGTCAGACACACTGACGTCCCGCTCACCAGGCTGAATAAAGAGAAGGTCACGGTGAGCTGCTTGTCGGGTGCTAGGATCCGACTCATAATGCAAGCACTCAGGTCACTCCAAAGCAAATACAAATATGACTCAGTCATTGTACATGCTGGTGTGAATGACCTGAGACGTACCTCCCTGGACTACATGAAAAGAGACATAGAAGAGCTCTCTGATCATTTAGCCCAGGCTGGTATGACCCTGACCTTGAGCAGCATCTTACCTTCATCTAGAATGATGCCACAGTACAAAGACAAAATGATCGATTTTAACAATTGGCTAAAATTTTGGTGTCATTCAAAGGGGATCCAGTGTCTGTCAGCCTGGGATGACATGCTCGACAAGCCACGTTGCTTCTCTAGGGACGGCTTGCAGCTGTCACCACTGGGCTTTCGGATATTGGCAAAGGCTCTTGCCACCCCCATAGTGCCTTTTTTAGGCAAGGCTCAAAAGTCAAACCCACCCCCATAGACAGCACAAGGAACAAGAAACTAAGGGTAATGCTGCTAAATGCCAGAAGTCTTAACCTCAAGATGCACGCACTCAAAGCTCTCCTCAGTATGGAGAACATCGATATCTGTGCAGTGACAGAAACCTGGTTCAAGGCTCCAGAGAGCACCCCAGTACTACCAGGCTATACCTCATATCATGCTTTTCGGCCCCAAAACCCGGACCGAACCACAAAAGGAGGGGAGTTTCCATATTTATCAAGGATATCCACACCTCCAGGTTAGTGGCATTGCACGAAGTATCGGAGACCATCCATGTGCAACTAACAGTGGGCAAGACTGCTTTTCAGTTTATAGCATCCTACAGACCACCCTCTCAAAGTCAGGAATCCCACTCGGCTTTCCTGAAAACATTGGAGAACATGAAGATCTCTCCGAACACCATTATATTGGGCGACTTCAACTACCCAAACATTGACTGGGAGCACTACTCAAGTCCCAGCACCTTAGCCCAAAGATTCCTAGAAATTATAAACTCAAATGCTATGGAACAACTAGTCACCACTCCCACAAGAGGGGACAACATACTAGACCTGATCATTACCAACATGGGGACTCTATGCTCCACACCAGAAGTATATCCCTCATTGGTAAGATCAGACCATAAATTAATTTCACTGGATGTCCACATCCCGACCCCACCCCCAGCCCAGAAAACCACAGTGAAAAACTTCTCAAAAGCGAACTTCTCACTTCTCAAAACCAAAGTGGAATCCTTCAAGGCCCCAGGGCCAGTGGAAACTACAGCCCAAACTGCAGAATCCTATATAAATGCATTCTACGGACATCTCCAGGAATGCATGGATCATGCTATCCCAAACAAAACCAAGACCCAATCATCCAAAGGCAGGCGTCCAGTCTGGTGGACTCCTGCCATAAATAAACTGTACAACAGAAGGAGGAAGCTACTACATGATAGAGCAAAATCCCTAATAGGGAAGGCATCTCTGATCAGTACTAGCAAAAAATTACAATCCCTCATAAAATCCTCCAAGGCCAGCTTCAAGAGAAAAATTGCACAGGACACCAAAGACAATCATAAGGCTTTTTTCAGTTATGTTAGAAACCTGGGATGCAACTCCCAGACTTGTTCTGAGTTGATTCTAAATGACAATAAATACACTGAACCCACAGACATCACCAATATCGTGGCAGACAGGTTCAGTGCAAACTCCCAAAAGAGCAAGTATCTATCCGGCAGAGGGCTGCCTCCCAAACATCTCAGATGCTCAGGTGAAGGCTGCCCTCTCCAAAGCAAAAAACACTGCTTCCATGGGACCAGATGGCGTCCCAGGTTGCGTCCTACATGAACTACAAGAGGAACTAATCCCTCAAATAAAACAGCTATACAATCTCAGCGTCACTACAGGATATGTGCCCACAGAATGGCGTACAGCAACAGTGGTCCCACTCCACAAAGGTGGAGCCTCTACGGACCCTGGAAACTATCGCCCCATAAGCCTGACTAGCTTAGTCTGCAAGGCTATGGAGAGGATCATCATGGAGCTCATAAACAAAGACATTGGGGACCTACAGACACTAGATCCTACCCAGTTCGGCTTTGTCAAGGGCAGATCCTGCCTTTTGAACCTGGTTGACTTCTTTGAAACAGTCACCAAAGCCATAGATGATAGGAAGGTAGTCCACACAGCCTATCTGGACCTTGCAAAGGCATTTGACACAATACCCCACTCGGGCATCATAGATAAGCTATCCAGCTTAAATATAAACCCCTATGTCACAAGATGGGTCGCAAACTGGCTCAAAGACAGAACCCACAGAGTGAGAGTTGCTGGAGCCATGGCAGACTCGAAACCGGTCACAAGTGGCGTCCCACAGGGTTCTGTCCTGGGACCACTCTTGTTCGGTATATACTTTTCTGAGGTACAGGCAAATGTGGGAGGACTATGGCTCACCAAGTTCGCAGACGACTGCAAACTGGGCGCCATAATCAACTCTCCAGCTGACACAAACATCCTTCAAAAAGGTCTCACAGAGACAGATAACTGGTGCCAGTGCCATGGTTTAAAGCTAAATGCCAAAAAATGTATAGTAATACCCTTTGGCAAAAACAATGTGCCCACAAATTACCACATAGGCGGAAACCCATTAAGTACAGAGAAAGTTATTAGGGACCTGGGGACCCAAGTTGATAGCAATCTCTCCTTTGAAAACCACATTGCCAAAGTGGTTAGAAAGACCTTCTACATAGCCCACCTCATCAAGAAGGGTTTCACATCTAGATCAAGAGAGGTAATCGTGCCCCTTTATTCATCCCACATCAGGCCCATCATAGAATACAATGCCCCTTTTGGGATGTACCTTACCCGACACCTGCAGCAATTAGAAAGACCCCAAAAGTATCTCACCAAGAGGATCAAGGGTCTCAAACAGATGCCATATGCTACTCGGTTAAAAAAACTCCAGCTCTACTCAGTTGCATACCGCCTACTTTGAGGCGATCTATGCCTGACATACAAAGCTATGTCAAATCCAGAATTAATGGACATGCTCCACCTCAGTAAATCTAAATCCCTTAGAGCCACACGCTCGAGGGACTTGAACCTCAGCACAGAAATAAATAGAACTTGCTGGAGGGACAGGTTCATAACCCAGAGGCTCCCTTCACTCTGGAATAGAATTCCAATTCATGTGAGGCAGAGCACCTCACTGAATCTCTTCAAGAAGAATCTCGATAAGTAGATGTGGGATTGTAGGTTTGTCCCAGGGATTACTCCCGTGTCACTATTAGACAGAGGCACAGTAAACTAAACCTTAAAAAGGGCACAGTATATTCAAATCAAGGGGTGGCGTAAGCCATACAGAATTGGGCTAGGCTTATAATTGCCCCAGGGCAGATAGCCTAGTATGAACCTATGAACCTATATGTACCCAAAGAGTGGCGTACAGCAACAGTGATCCCTCTCCACAAAGGTGGTGCCTCAACAGATCCTGGAAACTATCACGCCATAAGCCTGACTAGCTTGGTCTGCAAATCTATGGAAAGGATCATCATGGACCTCATAAATAAAGATATTGGGGACCTACAGACACTGTATCCTACCCAGTTCTTCTTTGTTAAGGGCAGATCCTGCCTCTTAAACCTGGTCTATTTCTTTGAAACAGTCACCAAGGCCATTGACGAGGGGAAGGTGGTCCACACAGCCTACCTGGACCTCGCAAAAGCCTTCGATACAATACCCCACTCGGGCATTATAGATAAGCTCACCAGCTTAAATATAAACCCCTATGTCACTAGATGGGTTGCAAACTGGCTCAAGGACAGAACCCATATGGTTAGAATTGCTGGAGCCATGTCAGACTCCAAACCAGTTACAAGTGGCATCCCACAAGGCTCAGTCCTGGGACCTCTCTTGTTCGGTATATATTTCTTGGAGGTACAGGCCAACACGGAAGGACTGTGGCTGACCAAGTTCGCAGATGACTGCAAACTGGGCACCATAATCGACTCTCCAGCCGACACAAGCATCCTCCAAAAGGGCCTCATAGAAACAGACAACTGGTGCCAGAGCCATGGCCTCAAGCTAAACACCAAAAGTGTATAGTCATCCCCTTTGGCAAAAACAAAGTGCCACAAATTACCACATAGGTGGTAATCCATTAAGTACAGAAGAAGTAATTAGGGACCTGGGGACCCAAGTTGATAGCAATCTCTCATTTGACAACCACGTGGCCAAAGTGGTTAGAAAAACATTTTATATAGCCCACCTAATCATGAAGGGATTCACATCTAGATCAGGGGAGGTCATCGTGCCTCTTTGCTCATCCCTCATCAGGCCCATAATTGAGTACAATGCCCCTTTTGGGATGTACCTTACCAGACACCTGCAGCAACTGGAAAGACCCCAAAAGTACCTCACCAAGAGGATCAAAGGGCTCAAAGAGATGCCATATGCTGCCTTGTTAAAGAAACTCCAGCTCTACTCAGTGGCATACCGCCTGCTCAGAGGCGATCTGTGCCTGATGTATAAAGCCATGTCCAACCCAGAATTAATGGACATGCTGCACCTCAGAAAATCCAAATCCCATCGAGCTACGCGCTTGAGAGACTTTTACCTCAGCACTGAAATAAAAAGGACATGCTGGAGGGACAGATTCATAACCCAGAGGCTCCCTTCACTCTGGAATAAAATCCCAGTCCAGGTTAGGCAGAGTCCCTCATTGGCTCTCTTCAAGAGGAATCTTGATGAGTGGATGGGAGATTGTAGGTTTACCCCGGGTATCACTTCTGTGTCACTGTTAGACAGAGGCACAGTATACTAACCTCGAAAAAGGGCATAGCAAAATTAATTTAAAATGGGTTGTGAAAGCCAAACACACTCTGGCTAGGCTTATAAATGACCTAGGGCAGATAGCCTAGTATGAACCTATGAACCTATAATGAGACATTTTGTGTGTGATGCCCGTGTGTGCAAACCATGCTTGGTGACTGTATTGCACACTGTGTTTTTTCTTATTGATCCTGACCAGCTGCCGCAGACTGATGGATCTTGGCACTCTACGTGTGACTCCACATGCAAGTTCTTGCTCCAAAGCCCTAGGTCTGAGTAGCCATAAGGGTCTGTCCCTCTGAAGAAATCAGAAGGCATGCCTGGTAAAAGGCTGTGCACAGGATTATCTGGTGAGGAGGTATGGAGGACCTACAGGATGACAGAAAGAGGCTAAGAAGAAAGCCCACACATCAGTGGTGACAGGGTGAGTACAAAAATCATCAGTTTCTGAATATTTATTTATAATAATTGTTACCAGTGGAGATGTCTGTACTGATTATCAACAGACAATTGTCTGTAAATTAAAATTTAATAAAACTACATTTAGACAAATACCCAAATTAGTATAGCATATATTCATTTTAATTCTGCTGTTTGCCTCTTTCTTTTCATTTCTTACTCTGAAGAAAGACTTTATGCCAAACAGCTAGAGGATAACTTCTCTTTTCTGCCAGTGAAATAGCATGCCACTGAATTAGTACAGGGCTGTACTGCTTTAAGCTTTCCAAGCACTTAGTGAATTTCATGAAACATGAATTATTCATTATTTATTTTATTTATTTTATTTTTTATTTTACATTTGTTGACCGGGCTAGTCTAACTGGATACATGTCCATTTTCAGTAGAGGCCCAGGGAGAAAAGCTCCAGGAAAACATACAAAATTAATAGAGGTTATGACAGAAACAATGTAAAAACAGCAACTGTTACATAAGAACATTATAAAAAACAATTTTTTTTTAGATGAACATAATTATAATACTCTGTAAATAATAACATAATCAAAAATCTGTAAAGGTAATATACTAAAGAAGGTACAATATACATGTAAACATTGATTATGGATTTTCAGCAACAACTGAGCTGAATATCTTAACAAGATAGTAATAGTGATACTCAGAACTGATGGCTTGAAGTAGATTGAGCCTTCCCAGACATTCTAGTACAAATGGAATAGTCATTAGTAAATGTTGCACTATGCCAGCTGTAAATCTGCGGCCCATCAGCTCTGAATGATTTAGATAGCAATTGTACGGGTCTATATCATATGAGCGAATAGGAAAAACCGCAAACGCTCATAATCTCGAAAGTACCGGACCTCAAAGTGCTTTTTTTGAGATCATGGTACAGTGAAGAATGAAATATCTGCCCTTTCCTCACTGTAGTGCAATCTTGGAGTTGGAATATATACTTAGCAGGGGGTGTGGGGGTCGCAGCCCCCACAATAGCAAGTTCAAGGTCCGGTACTTTCGCAATTGTGAGCGTTCACAGTTTTTCCTATTCGCTCATATGATATAAACCCTTGCACAGTGGCATGATGCTGAAGATATGGTGTGTCAATACCCTTGGTAACAGTTCTGTTTTCCCCCTTTTGAAAGAAGAACTCATGATTTTTTTATATTCTCCCTGCCCTCTTTTAAAAATTATACTTTAGTAAAACACTGCTTAATCAGATTAACAAACCACTGCTGGAAATATTTTCATTGTTTTCCTTCTGGAATTCTAAATGTCTACAAGATATTTCTCCTACAGATTTTATTAACAAAATTCTGGTAAAATATGTCTCTTCAGAACTTCTCTCAATCCTCATTAATTGCAGTTTCATGTTATTCACTCTTGTTCCTGTTCAATAGGTTAGTACTAACTGCCCTTGTGAGCCTAGCCAATTATCTCTTGGGAGATTCAAACGCTGCACCTTGTGTTTGTAAGGCAAACACCTTAACCATTAGGCCATCCTCCCTTGTCCACATATATCCACAATTTTACTGACTAATTAATTTGTCTTTCTAGGGAAACATCTGATAGCTAAAATCTTTATGTTATTTTAATATTTCCAAGTTGAAACTTCTTACTATTGCTGACAGACAGTTTACCTAGGGATTTTTTTGACGAAACATTTATATTTGGCTATTTGTTGACAGACTCTTCCAGTGCATTTTCTATGTCAGAAATATTTTAACGTTCACTGGTTTAGCCATCTATCAACATTTAGACAGATTTCACTTTGCTGACATACTTACGAAATACTTTTTCAACTAAGGCAAGATTTTTGAGGACCCAGAATTGAGGTTAAGGTGGAATAAGGTTTACCCCAGGCTATGACTTTCAGAACAGGTGAAGCAAAGTCTTGTTTACCTAAACCTTGATGTACCACTGAAGTGAGGTTCCCCAAATCCTGATTTAAAATACAGTTCTAGTGATTTTTTTCTAAGATTCTTACCTATAGCATATGTAAAGCAAGGTTTTCCTCAAATCCTGATTGCAGTTTTCTCCTGACCTTAACCTTCAAAACATCATATCATGAAATACAATAAAGGTGATGTGAGGTTTTTTCCCAGACCCTAACTTATAGGTGAAGTGAGGTGTTCCTCATAACATGACATATAATAAAGGTGATGCGAGTTTTTTTTCCAAACCCTGGCCTATAACACAGATGAAGTGAGGTTCTTCTACAACTTTGACTTACATAAGTTATAATACAAATGAAGTGAGATTTTTCCATGACTCTGACTTCGTAGTACAGGTGAAGTGAGGTTTCTCCGACCCTGTCTTACAGCACAGATAAAGTGAAGTTTTCATGTTACTGAATTATAGCAGGTATGAAGTAAGGCTTTCCTCAGACCTTGACTTAACAATTCAAATGAAGTGATTTTTTTCAAGGACACTGACTTTTAGCACAGCAGAATATGCTCTTCGCAGACTATGACATACAACACAGATAACTTAGGTTTCCCAGAGTATCTCTTATTAAACATACAGGCAAAATGCACTTACAGTACAGACAAGTGAGGTTTACCAGACCCTAACTTATACTACAGCAAAATGTGTTTTTTCCCAGGATATAACTTTAGCATAGATAAATGAGGATTCTCAGGCCATGACTTACAGTGGAGGGAGAATGCAACTTTCCCAGGATATGAATTACAGCAGGGATAAGTGAGGTTTCCCAGACCTTGACTTACAGTGGAGGCAGAATGCAGTTTTCCCCAGGATATGACTTACAGCACAGACAAGTGAGGTTTCCCAGACTCTGACTTACAGTACAGGTGGAGCAAGTGTCTCCTCTTGGTGCAACCTCTCAGTTTGCCGCAGCTTCAGGATTTCACTGTAATTCAAAGAATTTACTTTGGTCTTGAAGAGTTCTAAGGAGGTAGGCTTAGTGGACAAAGTCCTAGTGATCTGCTCTCGTACCACCTGCATCACCTGAAGAACAAAGAAAGAGAAACGATGTCTAAGATGGAATAAAGATATCGCTAGCTTTTGTTAAAGTGAGATATAGAATTCTGTCATAAATTCAGAGTGCTGCTTTTGATTATAAAAACTATCACCGTATATTTTTACAAGCCATGACACAGACACCACAGTATAGTGAACAAGCTTTAAAAAGACAAACTCATGACAATGACCAGACCTGTGGCATAGGGTGATGGAATACTAAATGTACGGAATGGTATTTTCATGAAAGTAATGTTATTAAACAATTGTTACTATTAAACTTTTTTTCTTGTCACATTTTATTCTCTTAGCTGCTCCTTTGAGCTACCTGTCTGATGGTTTTATCCTCTATAGTTCTTCCTGCATCTGCCTTTGAAAGAAACCCATAGACTTAAGAGGAGGTATTACACACCGTGCGCCAGAAATAAAATGGGGTCATCAGAAAACTGTCATACAGCAGCTCAGTGGCAAATCTTAGGTGCTATACATCCTACGTTCTCCCCGGCATGTTGGCAAGTGCATTTGGGGAAGTGCAACTGGGTACTGCAGGAGTGTGGTTCCGTCGCGGCAATGCTACACATTCAACCCCCTGCCTACCTCATTGCTTTTAATACTTCTTGTCATTGGTTTCAGTCTCCAGCTTGAGCCTGTAATTGGTCATTGTTTGGTCAGCAATCTACCCCGGCAAACAAATTTAAATAAAAATTTAAATATATAACTAAACCATGATGTCAGATGTCCTCAGCATGCTCCCACACCCTCTTCAATGAAGGAGGCACATAGGCAGAAGCCTCATCTTTCCACTCCTTGCCCCTCATCACCTCTTCCAGTGCCCAGGCCATAACATGGACCCAGGTCATCTAGGTTGCAATTAAGGTTTAATTCCTCTATCTCATGAAGCCAATTATTAAACTGTATATTTGCCAGGAGACTGAACCTCCTCCATATGAAGAGTGCTAGAGGTCGTCTCCCCATCTTGCAAAAGTATGTTTTCTAAGTGCTGACATTGCAAGTTAAATGATATGGGAAAATGCTGTCCATTAACTTTATTTCCATAAATTTTGTTTTGTTGAAACATTTGCTAAAATGTCATATTCCACATTAATTTGTTGTTGACACGTTCCATTCTTCTTTTTTTTAATGTTTCACAGGGCCTGTTGCTATAAAATCAGTTATAACTGTTAAAAGACTGTTTGAAGAACCAGTGAATTTATTGTACATTCATTTTATTCTTTCTAAATAAGCTTGCAACAGATACAGGAACCTTTAGTCTATTTATCTGCTTCATCAAAACCCATGAATACTTCAGTTAGCAAAATTATTTTCAGCTTTTCACATTAGACCTATCAGAACAGTAACTCTATCTGCCACCATCAATACATCAGAGAAATGTAACCCACCACTGTTATGATTGGTCATGCACGTGCAGCTTGCCATAGAGAAGTTATCAGTTTGGCCATTATTCAGATTACCACTACTAAAAAAAATGTTACTTTACTTTAATAAGAGTTGTTACAAAGCTTCATTGTGTTTTGTGGTCCCCAAGCAGTAAATAGATGATGTATGAGGGCAGCCACTCTCTTTGCTTGGCATTATGGTTTGCATATATCCAGGGATTTGACAAAACAAGCAGGTATACTGTGCTGTACATGTTTGGCCAAAGATTTCAAACAAAGAGAAGACAAACGTAGTCCAGTTTAACAAAACAATATCAACATTTGATTTTGATACACCAGCAAACATGTGAGTCTTAGTGGCTGGGGCAGCCATTGCTGATATAAAAGGTAGTGTCAGCCTTCCGCATCCTACACAAACATCAGTGCTCAGACAGGAATCAGTAAGAAAGTACAAGCACTTCTCCAGACCAATCTTCGCCGCTGAGTACTCAGTACAAACCTGAAATAGGTGCTTGTACTGATGTACAATATCATGAAGACCCAGAAGAAGAAGAAAAATGTCATCAATGGCCCAAGTGTGCATTCAGACAGTAAAAGTGCAAAGGCAATGTGCAGGTAACAGGCACATTGAAGCTCCTGTTTGCTTAATCAGCAGTTTGTGAACATACACTTAAACTTCATAACTTCATTACTAAGCTCTCTAATATTGCCTGTAAACTCCACATGCAAGCATTTTTGTAAAAAGAGGTAAACATTATTACAACATATCTTAATTAAAGTATTTAATGGCATGATTATTAATATTTTTGTACGTACTTGCTTTTTATATGTCCAGCTGTTCAAAGGTGATGCCCAGGGATATAAGAACACATATAAAATTTAATAGCATTACAACAAAATTTACAAGTATAAAATACCAAATATAAACCTCATAAGAAATACAGAGAAAACATGCTAGCTTGCCTCTTTAAAATTAAACTACCAACATGCACAAACACAAAGAAATGCAAGACATGCTATAACATATTTACTATGATCATTAACTATATAAAGCTACATATAGCATTAAAAATGCATAAGGGCAAAGACCTTAAGAAGCCACCTATGTGTGGAATTTTTATAATCCAGACAATGTGGTTAAAAGAAAGGAAATATATACTGGGACATGGAGACAGGATAGGAAAAAGAGCACAGCAGTGTGTAAAAAGGAAACAAAAGGAATAATAGAATATAAAGCATCAATGAAAGGGGAAAGTGATATTTGGCAAGCAACTACAGGTAAACAGATGCAGACGACATGAGTCTCACTGACATGCACAGAGAAAGGAAACAGGTTTGAAGCAGGGCTAAGAGATAGGGGCATTAAGGAAATGAAAAAGTGAAATTAATATACATGCTACAAAATGAATGTAAAGTAAAGGGCATTATTACTATTAGCTGCTAAGTTTCATGACTGAGGAAAATAAAATGAATAATTAGTACATATAGGCTACATAAACACTGTAATCCTTGCAGGATAATTGGTTTAGAAATGACAGTATTGGTGATGATGATAAAACTACAAAGAAGCAGACACGGAATCTTAAACAGCAATAGCTTTTATTGAAGAAACATGCTGACTACAATTAAAGGTACAATGTAAAACCCATACTGCTCTGTTATTGTCAGTTTGACATCTTACTTTGTATGTAGTAGTTAATACACACGTGAGGTTAGCAGTGGGCTAACAATGCAAACACACACACACACACAATAAAAAGATGACAGAAAATTATGTATAAAAAGAAGCAGTACTCCGCAGAATTTACAATACTTGGGCGAAGAAACTTATGATAGAGGCTGGAAGAGGGAGAATAAAGGAAGAACTTAATGATGAATGAGACACATCTTAGCAGAAATGGTGACAGGATTCAACACTGCTTGTAAACAGGCACAACAACAATCTGACAACTTAAAAGTCAGCAAAACACTGACAAAGCAGAACTACTAGAATTTAACAGTCAAAGAATAAATGGAAATTAAACAAGCTTATCATTCCTTGTATCTGGCTCCACATTTCTGATTTGACGTCAGAGAAAGCTCTTTAGTTTTCTATACATGTGTAACATGTATTCTGCTGTGATGCTTCTGGTTAATAGTGTCCTGTGTGGCACTAAACTACAGTTCTTTGTTTCACCTTCTTTAGAAGTGTTGCTGTGCATAAATTGAGATTCCTCCTAACACACATTTGTAGAGACTCTGGCATCTGTGATGAAGTGACAATTGTTCCAAATCCCACACTTAGGCCTCCATTTACTACATTCTAGTCGGACAAGGCTATGTTACAAAGTAACATTGGTTTGCTGTAGAAGGTGTTGTCAGTAAGAGCAATTTATCAATCCACTGCCCTTCCTGTTTACTTTTTATTGCTCATAAATTACAGTGAACATCACCTGCCTGTGCTCAGACCTCCCAACTGTACCAAATTACTCATTTTTTACCAAGTTTTGGGGTCCAAATAATGGGGTGCCATGATTCCCGAGTGGCACCCCTTCATTACCAATTTTCTTTTAAAAAAAATGTTGCTTTCTCGCTTTTGGAGCTGATGTCATCATGTGCGCAATGATGTCAGCTCCATCAGCCTGTTGGAATTGGGGCATCATGGCTGACAGCGCGGAAAGCTTTCTGTTTGAATGAAACAATGCTGCTGTTCTGGAAACTGGTATGGAAATGGAAATTGCTTTTACTGCTCAGCTGCTGCTTAGGTAAGGTTAACTCTATGTGAACTTTTGAAGTGCGACTGCTCAGGTTAATGCTGAAGGCTTTTGAACTGTGCTGTTACTGCTTATGATATTCTGAACTGCTGTTCTGGTTTAACATTTTGCTGTTGAGCAAACTGAAACAACATTTTGCTTTCTGGTTTTACTGCTTAGGTGTTCTGGTTTGCTTTAAAAATGAACTGACATTTTGAGCAAAGGCAGTGTGTGTGTGAACTGCTGTTCTGGTTTAACGGTTTACCATCATGCAAACTGAAACTTAGGTGTTCTGGTTTGCTTTAACTCTTTGCTTTAATGGCAAACTGACATTTTGAGCAAAGGTAGTGTCTGTGTGTGTGTGTGTGTGTGCGAACTGCTGTTCTGGTTTAATGTTTTGCTGTTGAGGGGTGTGTGTGTGTAAATGCCCCCAACTGAATACATCTGGTGGCTAGAGGTACTGAGGCTCAAACCCTGTACCTTGGGTACAGGTAAAAAGTCCCTAGCCACCACTGTTTGTGAAGTTATGCCTTATATTTTTGTTCTATTCCTCATTAAACTGTGGTATGCCTCATAGTTTTGTTCTATTCCTCATTAAGCTGTGGTTTTCAGAATTTTTGTGGCAAATCACTGAAGGTTTGAATTAATGACAGGCATTTGAATTTCAGACTTCATATTCTACAGACAATAAATGGTAACAAAACATCAAACGAACCAACAGTGCAACCACAACTAGTAACCAAAAAAAGCACTGTGTAGAGAAAAGCGATACACCGGACAGCTCAGGATTATTGTCAGATAACAATTTAATATAAAACGTCACGAATAACACAAACACGTTTTTCGTCAGAAATTCAGACTTCATCAGACAACTGACCTCATATTCAGCACATAATTTATATCAACTGTATTAAAACAATTAATTCAAACCATCCAATCCGGAAAGTTGCTCATTAATATTAATTAATTAAATAAATACAGTTTATTGTAC
Source organism: Protopterus annectens (assembly GCF_019279795.1). Lineage (NCBI taxonomy): Eukaryota > Metazoa > Chordata > Ceratodontiformes > Protopteridae > Protopterus > Protopterus annectens. The sequence continues at coordinate 1,923,135,103 of NC_056741.1, read as the reverse complement.
ATAAAATTTTCGTGTTCCAAAAGGAAAACAATGAATAAATCTTTATTAATACATATTAAAAACTCTCTAACATCCACTCAACTAAATAGTTGAATAGTTTCATATAAAAAATGAGGAAATATTTTGAATGTAAATGTATATGAAGGAAATGAGCACAACCATTTCATATAATAAAGAAGACAACAGCACCCTCTAGTGGTCTTTCTAAAACATAACATAAACACATCACAATGGATGACAAGATAACTGCTCCAATTCAGACTATCTAAATATAAAAAACAAATGTCATAATAAGCTCTAAATATATAAAAGGAGCCATATAAAATATCTATAATAAAATAAATAGGTAAATAAATAAAATCAATGAATATTGTATTTATATTAATTAGTGTAAAATATATTAAAAAAAACATATATATAAATTATTTTAAATTATTTTAAATGATTTTAAATGAGTAAATTAATTATATACTACAGTAAATATCTTATTATATTAATTAATAATTTAACTACTCATAAAATGGATTAATATCAACCAACTAAAACTACATGTAGTCCTAAAGTCTAGCTGCTCTCATTTTTAACACTGATGTAAGGGAGACAGAATCATTTAATCCTGGGGCCCTGTTGGCTTCTAAAACCAATCGCCAATATAGTTCACGATATTCTATCTGAGTTTCCCATGGCCCACCTCCTTCATCCTGCTGTACCTCTTCAATAATAAAAAATGAATATTTTGCCAGAGGGCAGGATAAAGTGTGTTTGTAAAGAGCATTGGTACATTTTTTATTTTTTATGTCATTCAAATGTTCATATATTCTTCTCCTAATCCTCCTTTCCGTCTTCCCTACATAAAAGCTGAAACAAATCCTACAGGAAGCAATATAAACAACCCCAAACGAATCACATGTACTATGTGATCTACTAAAAATTTATTTTCCCCTAGCCTCAACATATAAACTGGTTTGTTCAGCCATCCAGGGACACTGAGGACACATTTTACAAGCAAATGTGCCATTAGCTTTCTTTGTTTTCTTATTCCTTACATGTGAAGGGGTCAACCAGTCTTTAAGGTTACGTCCTCTTCTGAAAATAGTTTTAGGAGCCATTTTTCCAAAATTAAGATCACTAATTTCACTAAAATTGTTCCACTCTTTAACCAAAGCCTTCTGAATAATCAAAGCATCTCCACTATAGTCAGTAATAAAAGCATTGCTAAAATTGTTACTATTTTTTTGGGAAGACTTCTCAAGTCCAGCTGAGTTCATGTTTTCAAGAATGCTGCTGGACTTATCAACTTTACCAAGAATAGGGTAAAATCTGTCATTCCTCCTGTCAAGGACTTCATCTTTTATTTTCAATATAAATTCTAAAGGATACCCTCGCTCTAAAAACAGCTGGGTCAGGAAATCACATTCAACCATGAAATCTTTGTCATCAGAGGTCATTCTTGAAATCCTTACAAATTGACCTTTCACTATACTTCTTTTTTGGTGTATGGGATGTCCACTAGAAAAATGGAGGTAACTATTGGAAAAAGTTTTCTTCCTAAACACCTTGGATTTAAAATGATTCAGGTCTTTAATTAGAGTGATGTCCAAATAATTAATCGAATCTACACTCATTTCATAGGTGAACTTCAAAAATTCAGTAGTATTGTTAATATAAGAGATAAACTCATCTAATTTCTCAACAGAATCATTCCAAAGTATCATGATGTCATCCAAATAATGTTTATAAAGAACCCAACTATCTTTATAGGGGCTCTGATGAATGAATTTCTTTTCCCAGGTATTCAATACCATATTGGCAAAGATGGGAGCACATCTTGCCCCCATCGCAACTCCACTCTTTTGTTTGAAAAATTCCCCTTGGAAAAAAATATAATTGTGTTTTAAAACTAATTCCATCATGACCATACAAATATACATCTCATCATCATTCAGGTCACCAGAGACCCTAATAGCCTCCTCAAACCAAGTAAGACCCCTATCATGAGGTATAGAACTAAATAAATCCACATCAATAGTTACCAAAATAAGATCATTATTAAATATATTGTCCTTCACAGAGTATAATAGGTCCCAGGAATCCTTAAGGAAGGACCATCCTTTCATCATAATTCTTTTCAATTTAACATCAATGTATCTCGCTAAAGTTGAAGTCACTGAACCTTCTGATGCCACAATGAGTCTTAATGGTGGGTCCAATAACTCCTTATGAACTTTAGGAATCCCGAAAATAGAGGGAATTCTGGGTTTATCAATATTCAAAAATTCAAACAGCTCCATATCAATAAAACCTTCTAAAACCAAATCATATAAGGTGGAAAATATCTTCCTGTAACCAATGTGTATTTCGTTTTTGAAAATAGATTCATACTTTGACTCATCAAATAAAAGATTAAACATTTTAGCTTCATAACTAATATTGTTCATAAAAACAATCCCGCCCCCTTTGTCTGGCTTCATAATTCTTATGGTGAGATTTCCTTTAATAGTTAGCAGTAAATCATACTCAGATTTAGAAAGGTTGGATGGAAATCTATTATTTTTAGTAGCTGATCTTAATTCCTTCTCCACCACAGTTTCAAAATTTCTCAATTGAGCATAAAACAGGGGGATTCCATGTACTTTTCCTTTTTAATGGGTTTGAAATTACATCTTCAGATTCTTTTTTACCAAACAACAATCTAAAATTAGCTTTTCTCAAAAACACCTTTAAATCTATTAAAAACCTACTGATATTACATTTTGTTCTAGGTACAAAGTTAAGCCCTTTAGAGAGTAGACTGAAATATACAGAAGTTATCTCAAGATCTGTGTAGTTAAAAATAATAAAGTTCTTATATTCATCAGAGGTACAAATCACATTATTCTCATCAGAGTCAGACTCAATTGTGTGAAAACTATAATTAAGCTCAACATCTACTGGAGCCGATGATTTATTTAAAAAGGAAATTATCTCCTGCCCCTCCCCCTCCATGCATTCTGCCGGAAGTTCCCCTCCCTTTGATTTTTGATTCTTTCTGATCTCCGTAAGGGGGGAAAACCTAAAGGGTCCAAATTGTCGGCCCATAAAAATGAGTCCTGGTTAACAGGCATATCCTGTTTCTCATAATTAAAATAAGGAACAGATTTGTAACTGCCTCTAGGTTTCGGGTACTGTAAATGATGTTGATATTCATAAATGTCTCTATTTATCTTCTTTTTCTTTCTTTCCAGAATTCTTTCACATTTTAAGTCAATATTTTTCCTTAAATCAAAATATTTTTTGTTTTCCTCAGTAACAGTAAACATTAAATCATTAATAATCTTAGCATTAACAGAGTCTATTTGTTCCATAAGAGTTACCATTTCAGCTTCATTTTGTTTAATTATGGCCCTCAATAAATCAAAGCCCCAATTATCAAACAACTGTAAAAGAGAAGCATGAAAAGGTGTACCCTCAGTAACATTGTTGGGGAACTTAAAAACATGTAACCCCTTTGGAACAAGTTTCTCAGATAAACATTCCCTCAGACACATGTTGTCAATATTCAATATTTTGTATCTGAAAAACAAATCATTTAAAACAGATAAATTTCCAGCATAAGTGTAAACATGTTCATCATCTTTAGTAAGAAAGTCTTTGAATTCTACCTTTATTTTCAGACAGTCATTTAAAGCTAGTGGTTGGTATACATTCTCATTAGAAGTGACTGGTGCACCAATCTCCCTTCTACGCCTCTCATTCCTATTGCTGGCAGTCCCATCATTGTTCCTGTTAGAAAAAATATTTGGAGAACCATCCGCCCTATTTAACGGGTCCAAAGGACTGGAACAAGACTGTAACGTTGGTCTATTCCCACTCGAGTGCCTCTGGGGAAACATAGCTCCTTGATTTCCTGGAATCGAGGCTGAAACATTGTGACGAACCAAGGAGTCGCACAACGGAGTGAGTAAGGCAACCAGCTGACTGAGCTGACCAATAAGTGTCGAAACCTCCTTTCCCTTTGATGGATGTTCATCCCTGCCTACCGGGGAAACGCCCTCCTCTCGATCCATATGAAACTAGTAAACAGCAAACGAACCAACAGTGCAACCACAACTAGTAACCAAAAAAAGCACTGTGTAGAGAAAAGCGATACACCTGACAGCTCAGGATTATTGTCAGATAACAATTTAATATAAAACGTCACGAATAACACAAACACATTTTTCATCAGAAATTCAGACTTCATCAGACAACTGACCTCATATTCAGCACATAATTTATATCAACTGTATTAAAACAATTAATTCAAACCATCCAATCCGGAAAGTTGCTCATTAATATTAATTAATTAAATACAGCTTATTGTACATAAAATGTTTGTGTTACAAAAGGAAAACAATGAATAAATCTTTATTAATACATATTAAAAACTCTCTAACTTCCACTCAACTAAATAGTTGAATAGTTTCATATAAAAAATGTGGAAATATTTTGAATGTAAATGTATATGAACAAAATGAGCACAACAACCATTTCATATAATTAAGAAGACAACAGCACCCTCTAGTGGTCTTTCTAAAATATCACATAAACACATCACAATGGATGACAAGATAACTGCTCCAATTCAGACTATCTAAATATAAAAAACGAATGTCATAATAAGCTCTAAATATATAAAAGGAGCCATATAAAATATCTATAATAAAATAAATAGGTAAATAAATAAAATCAATGAATATTGTATTTATATTAATTAGTGTAAAATATAAAAAAAATATATATATAAATTATTTTAAATTATTTTAAATGATTTTAAATGAATAAATTAATTATATACTACAGTAAAGATCTTATTATATTAATTAATAATTTAACTACTCATAAAATGGATTAATATCAACCAACTAAAACTACATGTAGTCCTAAAGTCTAGCTGCTCTCATTTTTAACACTGATGTAAGGGAGACAGAATCATTTAATCCTGGGACCCTGTTGGCTTCTAAAACCAATTGCCAATAAAGTTCACGATATTCTATCTGAGTTTCCTATGGCCCACCTCTTTCATCCTGCTGTACCTGTTCAATAATAAAAAATGAATATTTTGCCAGAGGGCAGGATAAAGTGTGTTTGTAAAGAGCATTGGTACATTTTTTTATTTTTTATGTCATTCAAATGTTCATATATTCTTCTCCTAATCCTCCTTTCCATCTTCCCTACATAAAAGCTGAAACAAATCCTACAGGAAGCAATATAAACAACCCCAAATGAATCACATGTACTATGTGATCTACTAAAAATTTCTTTTCCCCTAGCCTCAACATATAAACTGCTTTGTTCAGCCATCCAGGGACACTGAGGACACATTTTACAAGCAAATGTGCCATTAGCTTTCTTTGTTTTCTTATTCCTTACATGTGAAGGGGTCAACCAGTCTTTAAGGTTACGTCCTCTTCTGAAAATAGTTTTAGGAGCCATTTTTCCAAAATTAAGATCACTAATTTCACTAAAATTGTTCTACTCTTTAACCAAAACCTCCTGAATAATCAAAGCATCTCCACTATAGTCAGTAATAAAAGCATTGCTAAAATTGTTACTATTTTTTTGGGAAGACTTCTCAAGTCCAGCTGAGTTCATGTTTTCAAGAATGCCGCTAGACTTATCAACTTTACCAAGAATAGGGTAAAATCTGTCATTCCTCCTGTCAAGGACTTCATCTTTTATTTTCAATATAAATTCTAAAGGATACCCTCGCTCTAAAAACAGCTGGGTCAGGAAATCACATTCAACCATGAAATCTATGTCATCAGAGGTCATTCTTGAAATCCTTACAAATTGACCTTTCACTATACTTCTTTTTTGGTGCATGGGATGTCCACTAGAAAAATGGAGGTAACTACTGGAAAAAGTTTTCTTCCTAAACACCTTGGATTTAAAATGATTCAGGTCTTTAATTAGAGTGATGTCCAAATAATTAATCGAATCTACACTCATTTCATAGGTGAACTTCAAAAATTCAGTAGTATTGTTAATATAAGAGATAAATTCTATCTGAGCAATTTTCTAAGTTTATAAGATCAGTATTTGAAATGTGTCACTATTTTGGGGCTGTATTCCCCCATTATCAGTTTGTCCAGGTTTTTTTTGTGCTAAGAGGTTGAGAACTATGGTGAGAAGTGAGAATTGAATTCACTAAATGATGGCGATTTAAGTTTCAGTCTTCCTGTCTTTCTGGAAACTGCTGATTTGGCATAGTGGTATGTTGATCTGACTGCAGTGCACAGGGTCCTGGGTTAAAGACTTGGCAGTGAAATACATGGTGGTAACACAACATTTTTATTCTAGCAACTTTTAAAAATTATACAAGTAATGCTTAAAATATGTCCCTGGTTTTTGGCCTTTTGCCCCCCCCCCCCCAAAAAAAAAATAACAAAACTGAAATTTGAAAATAAGTGTGAGAAGCTGTGCAAGATGCCTATGACTTAAACTACTGTCATTCTATATATATATATATATATATATATATATATATATATATATATATGTGTGTGTGTGTGTGTGTGTGTGTGTGTGTATGTATTTATGTATGTATGTGTGTGTATATATATATATATATATATATATATATATATATATATATATATATATATATATATATATATATATATATATATATATATATTTGTGTGTGTAAGTAAACTTTTATGATGGAAATGTTCTGAATTGGACAGTTTTGTCTTTGTTGGTTCATGCATTTTGTTTCATTGCCTACTGGAAAAATGTTCAAACAGTAAATTTTAAAATGTGCTCTAACTTAAGTCTAACAAGTGTACTGTATTATACAAGGAATATAATTTAATAAAGTCAGGAAGGTGTATCAAAGGATGCATGTATGTTTCTTGTTTTGCGTGCAAGTCGCCTATGATTTGAAAGCAGCCTAAAGGTAATCTTTATCCACCACTGGCCAGATGCATTTTTTCTTTGGATGTGGTGTGGGTTTCAATGCTGTTTCAATGAATGTGAGTTTAAAGGGCAGAAACGTTTTAATGGCAAGTATATTTTCATTGTGAGACAGTGTTGCTTTATTTAGCAGATATCTATTAGTGTGTGTGTATTGTGCTATAAAATGTAAAAATAAAATCCAAATAATCATCGTAGAAGTAAAGCTGTATGCACACATTAGTGTTTATGGTAAATGGGCCAAAATAGATAGGTAATGGGACATTGGAATGGCTGCAGGCTGCAAAGGGACTCTGGTGCCATATTTTGGTTGTCTGTTCTTCAGTTTGCATTTGAAGTTGATATCCCAGAATTCCACTGAAGTGGGTGGGGTTACTTAATTATGTATGCAAATGTTATGTTACTCAGTGTACAGATTTGTACCTATTTTTCATGGGCCTTGTCCAGATTTTTGATGTTTCCAAGTTGAGAGGTATGCCTGTGCTAGATGTCTCCAGGACACTGTAATGCTGAACATATTTGACAAACAGCTGTACACCATCACAGCAACTGGTGGCTTAACCAAACAGGACATGTAGCACAGGAATTTTGAATCAAGGCTTCTGGTAATGTTTGGTAATTACAGTGTGGTTAGGTGATCAGTATGTCAATGTTTTGTACATGCCTCGCATGAGTAGTTACTTGAGTGTCTTGTTTTCTGATTGCTTTTATTGATCCCATGTAAAATATCCTTTCACCTACCAGGCACTACAATACTTCCTGCACCTATGCCTGTTTTGGCTTTGGTGTTAATGTTCTGTGAAGCAACCTCAGTCAAGGACAGTCAGGATCAACCTTATGTACCTGGTGTTGCATGACAAACACTTCCTGACAAGACTCAGTGGAAGGATATATCTACAAAATGGACACATTCAGAGACATGACCAGACAGGCAGATGATGATGCTCTGTGGCCACACAGCCATCCAACTTGAGAATATAACTCACGTTTTATTTTCGCATATGTATGATGACTCCTGCCTTGTTATCCAGAATTCCATTATTATTTTATTCCAAGACCCCTATATAGTTCAGATTATATTGTTGATGTTTTAGCTTCTGCTTAGTGACAAACCTCTCAACCTCTTGGAGCAAGAAATTTGGATAAAGCCATAAATAATGAGGGGAACCAATGTCCAAAAATAGGGACTTTTTTAAATACTGCTCTAACAAACATAGAAAGTTGATAGCTTAGCAGGTTTTGCATTAGTATGAATTTTCTGGAGTATGAATTCTGAAAATCAAATGCCTGTCATTATTTTCTGACTTAAATCTTTAATGATTTGCCAGAAAAACACAATTTTATGAAAAACAGAACAAAAAATATGAGGCAAAAATCTGAACATTCTGCAAAAATATGTACAGTTGAGAGGCGTGCTTCGTGCCCAAGTTTTAAAGAAATGATTCTTTGCATTTTCTGTGAGCTACTTTCCAAACATAATGCATCTATACATATACAGATAGACAGTTATCATATCCTCCAAACCTGGTATGTTACTTTTACTGGAAAATGCCCGGCTTTTATCATAACCATACATCTCCTCAAGGGGCATGGTTAGGGTTAGCACACATTAGTAAGGATGGGTATATAGCACTTTAAGGAAACAAAACAGGTACCCCCTTGTTTATATTATTGCAAAGCTGACAACAGTGATCAACTACCTATCGCCTGAACTGTGGGTTTTCTGACATCCCTGGGTTTATGCTGTGGTACAGAAAGTTAGAGTCAATAGCAATACAGAACAACACATGTGCCAGAAGAAGTGGTAAATATGCTGTGGAAAGCAAAAGAAAGAAGTGCATAAAGAATCATCTTTCACAGGGTTACAATCTCTTGAGTTATCTAAACCAAGGCTGCTATGCTTTTAACTGCTTCCCTTTTCACTGGCTGACACTGAGACTGAAGTGTCCACCAAACCAGGTAATTTCTCGACAGCCTTGCTATCACATGTAGTTCAACAGCATAGGAAATAGGAACTTTGTAATGATACAGCTCAAAGATTTTTTTTATATAAAAAGGCATATAATTCAGTGTACTTGAAGGTTTTGCTCAAATCACAGAATACCACAATTGAAAGCTTGAGGAAAACAACTGATAGTAACACATAGCAATGACACTGGTGTTTCTGGAGCCTACAAACTGTTCAGCACTATCCCTGTTAACTTTACATTCTTACCCTCAGTTTGTACGACCATTAGGAAAAGCTAACTACTTTGTTTTACCATTGAAAACAGTGTTCAAAACTCTTCATTCCAAGGTTGCCTGACTTCAGAATGAAAATGTACACACAACAGATGTTTGTCAAAAGCTAAGGTCAGATGTGAAAGCTATGTTTGTTAGCTAGTTTGACAAAATTAATTTTATCTGCAGTGTCTTTATTCTAGAAACTGCATCCTAAATCTTAAGTGACACAGATGCTGTACAGAGTTGGTGCAGCGCTCATGTGAACTTGATGGATGCTAGCTCAAAAATGAGGCTGGTTTATGAAGTTTTACTTACTGATAATTAAAATGATGCTGGCTTTCTGTTAAACCGCTTCACAATCTTTTTCTCTTCAGACAAAGGGACCAGTACAGAAATTTAGCAAAATAATCATTCATAAAAGGCTACTTTTTCTAACTTCCCTTACATTTACTACTTCTGTACCAAGTGACATCAGCTATAGAGAATTTAAACATTAGATGGAGCAGATCTTCCTAAAGGCACTGCATCAGAGCTGAACATGTCAAACAACTGAAAAGAACTGAAGTAGATTCCACTTTCAGCAGTAAGTTAAGATCCTGCAAGCACCCCACCCCCAACAAGCTGGTAAGAATAAACCACAGACACATATTTTGTCTTACTTAATAATGTTCACTATGATACAGCTGTTTTCCCATGAAAAAAAACATACAAGGTCAACATCCACTGTAGATATATCACTTCACAGTTAGTTCTCAGGGCCTTACTATCTACTGCCAAATACTTAAACATTAAAACATGATTAGAAACAAGTGTTCAGAAACTGCAGTATTCCCTCTCCAGGAATATCACAATAATTCTCAGCTAACTAAACTACCACGGTTACTTTGGCAGTGTTAACCATCCCTGTGGACACTTAAATTCTTATTCTGCTAAGCCTTTTGGGAATAAGCATGATTGTATGCTGTAGATTAAAAACAAAGTACAAAATGCAATGTTGTATTTCCTTACAGTGCTTTATGTCCAAATTTTCTAATATTCTGTAGCCAGTAAGCACTGAGACATTTAAACCACTAACTCATTTGACCTAGATGCTTTTAATTTTAATTGTGATTTTGGTATGGTATTCTCTGCCCCCCACACACACACACACTATAAGCAAAAAGGGTTTCAGCAGATTTCTTCGTTGTGTGTATGCCTTCAGAATGCTTTGTCTATGGTACGGACGACATTCTGCATTTGTTAGCTGATGAGGAAGTTGAGGGTGAAATAACTCAAAATCCAATACAGTTTCTGAGCAAACACAGTAAAAAATAAATACAATTTCTGGGGCCTGGCACTGCATCCATGGCACTGAAGTGCAGGATACAGCCAAAAGTGCAATAACTTGTTTGGAACGGAAGTATGTCTTATCCAAGGTTTCCAGTGTGACATTTACATAGCTTTGCATTATTGATCAATCAAATGCCATCGAGGAAGCGTTTTGGGTCCCATATCAGAGATGCACCTGTCACACCTTTACAATCCAAGGGACCATACAATAACCATCCACCACTCCATCACGTAGAAAGCAGTGATCACTAGTTCTCACCTGCCAGCTTCACAATGTTTTTTGATAACAGTAGCGGGAAGAAGAAATGAACAAGTTGGCAGGAGGTACAAAATCAAATCATGGCATGGAAGGAGAAAAAGATAATGTAAAAAAAAAAATATATATATATATATATATATATATATATATATATATATATATATATATATATATTCCAGTGAGTGTGTGTTAGGTGGGGTACAAGTGCTGTTACAAAGGTGTACTTTAACATTTGCCTGGTGGTTACATGATGTTTTTTCCCCCATGAGCACTTAGCTCAGTGTCAGCCTATTCAGTACTCTGATGACAAACAAAGTAGTTGGACAGAGTCCAGAATTTAAAAGCTTGAGGGATTTTAGCCAACAAAAATGTATTATAGCATGCTTGGCCATCTTCATGACAAAAACACTGGAGTAATGTCCTTGTTACATGCCAGCTAATGCAATCAAATTACAAAAAAAAAAAAAAAAAATCACAAAAGAAGCACTCTTTCATCTGCATCCTGTCTCACCAGCACAGCTCTCATGAAATCAGAATCGGCATCAAGAGTCAAGCTTCCCTTAGCATACCTACTCAAAACAGACACTACAGCTTCCCATCAGGGCTTATTCAGATGTGGTTCATTACCTAGAAAAATACCAATCTTCAGGTGGCTAGAGGCTGTCGATTTTCATTACTGATCCATAGGAGGATGCCGTGATGCTTACTAGTGCTCCAAAGCCGTCTAATGTTGTACTGTGGTGAGCACTGTAAGATGAGGGAAAGCATGTCGGCTTTGTCTGCTCCTTCCACCCAGGAAAACATGCAGGTAACACAGGTGGTGAGTTATGGAGCAGGTGTTTATGTTTGTGCTTTTGTGTGCCTGCTACAGCGCAGGAGATTAAATAATCCCATGTTTCAAAGCAGTTCACTAAACAAACACAGCTGGCATAGAACTGCACTTGCAAGAAACCAGACAAACAAGAATGCTAAACATAAATTTGATCCTCACACATAAAGAGCTGTGACTGTAGCTTATGTTAAATCACTAGATATCACCATATTATAGTATTTTCTCTCTTTCACAGAGAAAGCTATGAAAGTAGTCCAAATGTGACTTTATAGCACAAATCCAAGAAAATGAAAGTCCCCTTTGACAATTACAAGATGTTTTTATTTTTCACATGGTCTGCCCTTACTCCTGGAAGCTTCTCTGCCATGTGGTCCCTAAACTTATTCAACAGAAGTTAAAAGATCCTAATGTCATTTAAAGTTTTTTTTATAGGTGACGTTTTGACATAACGCCTAACACTTAGCCATTTTTGTTACTATTTTTAAATTCTGTTGTCTTAATCTCTGGCCAAGGTCAGTTATGGTCTAACCACTCTGGCTCATTAAACAACTTCTCATGGACAAACTCTCCAGTTCGTCATTCATCCCCTCCTCCATGGCTGAGGTTGCAATACTGCAACTGCCACAGATGTTGATCCAAATACTTGTGCTGCATTTAAATATACTGCTGACCAGTGGTGCATCAGCATTCATTATAAGCAAATGTTCTCTGCCTGCAAATACATCTGCTTTGGCAGCTTCCTACAGGAAGCATGAGTCCCATAACTGCAAGTCCTGCAAATATGAAAAATAAATTGCAGTTAGCAGATAAACACGGTGAATCTCAAAACTCATTTTGAAGCTGTCAAAGCATTTTTCCAGTGAGGCTTGTCCCCCCTCCATTCAGCCTCCATATGGGGGAGGCAGGCTGTGCTCCCCACTCAGTATACATCCCTTTTCCACATATTTACTCTTGTTGTTCCAAGGATTAGAATTGCAGTCCTCAGACAGGAACCCTCCCCTTTACCCAGCACATCCCTGCATGAACTATTACTTGTAGTCCACTTCATGCCACAGATGTACAACAGTGGTCCACTTCAGCTCCCATACTAGAAAAAGATCACAGACAATCCATTTTTTCCAGTATACTTGCTCCATAGACCCAAGTCCCCTTTTGGATCTGTGTTGCTGACATCAAACCAGTGACTGACAGTACAAAACAGAAAAAATGAGTAACTGTTTATGATTTCCAAAAAAAAAAAAAAAAACAATTCATAAATTCCAACGCCTTGGATCAACTTATTCACACCCCCACCAGGGGCAGCAATATCCTAGACCTGGTCATTACCAACATGGGAAACCGGTGTTCCACACCAGAGGTCAATTCCTCGTTGGTCAGATCCGACCACAAGCTAATCACCCTAGACATCCACATCCCGCCCCCACCCCCAAATAGGGAAACCACCATAAAGAAACTTCTCCAAAGCCAACTTCACACTTCTTAAGACAGAAGTGGCAAACTTCATGACACCCATACAGATGGACAATAGAGGTACGACTGCTGAATCCTACACAAATGCACTTTATAAGCACTTACACGAGTGCATGGATCATGCTATCCCTAATAGAACCAAGATGCTATCCTCCAAAAAAAGGAAGCCAATCTGGTGGTTCTCTGCCATAAACAAACTCTACAACTGAAGAAAGAAACTGTTGCAAAAAAGAGTAAAATCCCATGACTGGAGGAACTCCCTGGTCAACCTCAGTAGGAAGTTGAGATCCCTCATAAAATCCTCCAAAGCCAGTCATGAAAACAAAATTGCCACTGACTCTACAGACAACCACAAAGCATTCTATAGATATGTCAAGAATTTCAATGGCAACACTCGGATCGGCTCTGAGTTACACCAAAATGGCACTAAATATACAAAACCAACTGATATTGCCAACATCCTGGCAGATAGGTTCAGTGCTAACTTTACTCCCCTCTCACCCCCTAGAGGGCCCATCTCTATACCGGAAGAATGCAAAGTTCCTGTAATCATGGCTGCACAGGTAAAAAAACGCACTCTCCAAAGCCAAGAACACAGCATCCATGGGACCTGACAATATCCCAAGCTGCGTTCTATATGAACTACAGAATGAACTGGCACCCTATCTAAGTACCATGTTCAATCATAGCCTCACCTCAGGCTTTGTGCCCACTGAATGGCAAACCATGATGGTTATCCCACTCCACAAAGGGGGAGCCATGATGGACCCCGGGAACTACCACCCGATTAGTCTGATGAGCCTGGTCTGCAAGGCCATGAAACATATCATCATGGAACTCATAAACAAAGACATTAGCAATCTCCAAACTCTGGACCCTACCCAGTTCGGATTTGTAAAAGGCAGATCATGTCTCCTAAACCTGATTGACTTCTTTGAAGCAGTCACCAAAGCCATAGATGAGGGTAAGGTGGTTCACACAGCTTATCTAGTTCTCGCCAAGGCTTTTGACACCATCCCCCACTCTGGAATTATAGATAAGCTCACTAAACTAAGTATAAATCCCTGTGTCACAAGATGGGTTGCCAACTGGCTCATGGACAGAACCCACTCTGTGAAAGTAGCAGACTCCAAATCCGACTTCAGACCAGTGACAAGTGAAGTACCACAGGGTTCAGTCCTGGGTCCTCTCCTGTTTGGTATCTACTTCTCTGAAGTACAGGCTAACACAGAAGGTCTTTGACTAACAAAGATTGCAGATGACTGCAAACTAGGAGCCATAATTGAAACTTCTAATGATGTGGACATACTACAAAAGAGCCTCACTGAGACAGATGCCTGGTGTCAAACCATGGCCTGAAGCTCAATGCCAAAAAGTGTATTGTCATCCCCTTTGGTAAAAACTCTGTACCCATGAACTACCACATAGCTGGTAGTCTACTTAATGCTGAAAATGTGATGAGACCTTGGGACACAGGTGGACAGTAGTCTCTCCTTTGATAATCACATCGCCACAGTGGTCAGGAAATCCTTCTATATGGCTCACCTCATCACAAAAGGTTTCTCATCCAGAAAAAAAGAGGTCATTGTTCCCCTCTACTCATCACTCATTAGACCCATTATAGAGTACAACACCCCTTTTGGTATGTACCTCACAAGACATCTACAACAACTGGAAAGGCCACAGAAATACCTCACAAAGAGGATTACTGGCCTCAAACAAATGCCCTACCCAGACTGTCTCAAAAAACTCCAGCTTTACTCCGTCGCATATCACCTACTCAGTGGCGATCTCTGCCTAACATACAAAGCTATGCCAAACCCAGAGCTGTTGGACATGCTCCACTTAAAGAAATCCCAATCCCTCTGAGCTACATGCTCTAGGGACCTAAACCTTGTCACCACAATAAACAGAACATGCTGGAGGGATAGATTCCTGTCCCAGAGACTTCCCATACTCTGGAACAGATTGCCTAGCTATGTCAAACAGAGCTCCTCATTAGCACTCTTCAAGAAAAATCTTGATGATTGGATGGAAAATAGGAAATTCACCCCAGGGATCACTTCTGTGGCTCTGCTGGACAGGGGCACAGGAAAATAATTTTCTTGGGTGGCGAAAGCCAGGGTACATTTTTGGCTAGGCTTATATAGGCCCTAGGGCCAATAGCCTAGTACCTACCTATGAACCTATGAATAATATTAAAAATATCTCAACATGCATCACCACAATTCTGGCAACAACAATCGCATGGATCTGAAGGGCAGTGACTAGTGGTAAAACAATGGCATTGTCCAAGGAAACTAAAACTCTTGTATAACTAGCTTGCCAACAAATCATCTTTTCAACCGAATGTAATACTTTGTAAAGACTCTCTGATTTCTGTATCCCACACCATTTACTGTACCACTACCACAGATTCATATAAGATGTTCAAAGTGTTTACTACATTTTCTCAGAAAAAAACACTTCCTCCCTTCACCGTTAAATCTGTTTAAGCCACTATCCAAGACAAAGTAAAGGCTTGTACTGGAACATTTCTTTCTCAGGAGCCAGCTGCATTGGCATAGAGGGACAAAATCCTGATTACAACCCCAGTGACCCAGCTTTGATAAGCAGCTCAGGCATTTGCTGGAATAGATCTGAAGAGAATGGGTGTTCCTGTCCTGGGGGAGGAAAATGAGATCTTACAATACCATAATTCTATGACAGAGGGGTGGGAGGTTAGCATAGTGGTTAAGGTGTTCACCTTATAGGCACAAGGTTCAGGGTTTGATTCTCACATGGAGTAATTGGCTGGGCTTGGAATGGCCCACAAGGACAGTTAGCCTGGTACTAATGTATGAACCTATAAGCAAGAGGCTGGTATAATGGTTAAGGTGTTTACCTTACAGACACAAGGTACAGGGTTTGATTTGGTACATGGGATAATTGGCTAAGCTTAAAATGGCCCAAAAAGTCAGTTAGCTTAGTACTAACCTATGAACCTATGACAAAAAAGGACAACTCAAGAGCAGATTTTGGCCACCATACAGTGAACATGATAGCCTTAAACACCGGTGAATAGGACAGTGCACACATATATGGAGGACATTATGACTCTTGCAATGATGGGTATAGCTGAACTTTTACCCAGAGAATGGACTAGGGTCCATAAAAATAAATCCTCATTGCCAAAATGTTAGCAAGGCACATACCACAACTGATGCTGACTTTATGATAACCTTCTCTTACACAGCTCTTGCCCTCAATTGGGCACACCCAGGATAGAAGAATGAATGGTCTTGGTTGACAAGGAGAGTCCAGATGGTCACCATGTGCAGAAGGAGAAAAAGCACACACATTTATTAGTTATTACATTGATTATGTTTTTTTCTTTTGCTTTTGCTAATCAATGTATACTGTAAATGACTCTGTATAACTTATTGGAGCTTTTCTTCTTGGGCCTCCGCTGAAAAAGGGCTAATTAGCTCAGTCGGACAAACCCGGTCAGCAAATGTAAAATAAATAATAAATAATAAATACATACAAACTCCAACTGCCGCCCAAGAGTCCCGAATCCTGAATATATGAATGAATAAAATCAAGCTGACACAAAAGTACAGGAATGGAAATTGGCGGGGCAATACAGTCCACATACGCTATTCCAACCACTTCTGGTCACCAGTTTACACAATGTTCACTTCAGCACAAACGAATTCAAAGTCCGATCAGGATAAAAATATTTGAATTTATTAATCCAATGACAAGATTCGGCAAGCGCTTTCACCCAAAAGGGTTTCTTCAGGCCATTAAACAAAAGAAAGCACATATTCAAACTACCCTATATATACTCTATATGTGTTCAGCTGACAATGACATCATTTCCTACTACAAACTAAAACTCTGACTAAATAGAGCACTTAAAATTCTTAAAATTCACACAAAAATATATTATTTTTCAACCATTAACACTTGTGACACGTATATATATATATATATATATATATATACATTACTAAATTAACATTAAACCATTATTCACACAGACCTAAAAATATAAATTTCTTAATACATTCAACTTTCATTCATAGGCTTGTGGCACAGACATATTAATATAAGATCAATCAACAATGATAAATTCCTTGGGTCTACACCCTGACTCTTCTCCCTTTTAGTATCGGCTTTAGGGGTACTCTCTGGATTGAATGATCATCGGGTCAGGGGGTTGCATACCCTAAACTTCCCTGAGGGGAGGGGTATGTGCAGTGATGTATGCATGTGCTTATGAGCACTCCCACCCATGATGCATTGCTGTTTACCCTTCCCACTTTGCACACATACATTTTTGAGACATTAATTCTTCAAATCAGCTTCCTCTATAAACTCTGTAGAGCAGTGTGTTCCACAAAACCCCATTCCCCCAAGATATCAGAGCTGTCTAATGGCTACTCGCACCTATCCCTACAGCCAGCCCTCCTACCTCCCTCACCAATCCTTCAGCCTTCCAGGTCACTAGCCAGTCTCAGGTTGCCAGTGTCACAGGTGGACTCAGTGCCCTACACCAACAGGCTGGCTTTTGTGTCAATATTTCTGCTTTAATGAGGGTGATATCCTTGCTATACAGCCTAGCATCTCATTGGTCTCTTCATTGAACTTTCACACTGTTTGGCCACGGTAAGGCCATCAGACGTGAGCTGAGATTCATAGTAGTAAATTCACTAAAAAAGCAGCATGAACTACATGATGTGCAGCTACATCATTGAAGCATAGTACATATTAGGAGGTCACACCAGTGGCAATTTTAAACACACAATCTTAGGCTGCATCAGCAAAGTTCCAAGGATCAAGCCCAACTTACCAAAACACTACACACATAAAAATGCAACACAATACACAGCAGTAAAGATGGCAAACCTAAAATAAAAAAATGCAATGGAGGTGCTTCTTTGGAGTGTGGAGGGGGCAAGTCCCTTTGCACCCCCCACCCATCCATTGCTGCTTAGTCACTCTGAGATGACACAAATACAAACAAAAGAAAACAGTATGAGTTATACAAAATCAGTCATTCCTCATACCATGCCTCTGAACTTCTTAGCAAAAGAAATCTGGACAAAGCCAAAAATAATGGGGGGGGGGGGGGGCAAAGGCCCAAAATTAGGGATGCATTTTAAATATTGCTCTAATAAACGTAGAAAGTTGTCAGAATAAAATGTTTGTGTTAGCATGAATTTTCTGGAGGATATGAAGTCTGAAATTCAAATGTCTGTATTTATTTAGTGACAACAGTCCAAAATGATTTGCCAAAAAACTGCAAATTGTATGTGGAACAGTCCAAAAATATGAAGCAAAAATTTGGATAGTTGAGAGATATGCCCCGTACTCTACCTACACGGTTTCCATACAGAGCAACAGGCCTACTGCACTTGCTACTAACACAAGTCTTGGTGTCAGGTTAAGAAACAGTACTCATTACATGTTTTTTAGGCCTATTCTGGCACAAAACTTCTCTCTAATTCTACTAACCCTTTCTACCACTTTCTTTTCCTTTCTATACCAGGCTAAATATATCACAAAAAGTAAAACTTTTTATATTTACTGGGTGAGGCATCCCATCTTAAACCTTTATTTATTTATATTTGTTTACCGGGAAAGTCCGACTGGGCCAGAAGCCCATTTTCAGCAGAGGCCTGGAGAGAAAACCTCGACAGAAATATAAGCAATATACAATAATTAGGTAGTACAATAGTATACATACAGTAAGATGCAGAATACACATCACTTGGTCTATACAAAGTAGTATTCAATACAGGTTCAAAAAGAAAACAACAAAAATTTCAGTGAAGATCACTGTGAGAAAAATAAAGTTAGTAGTGTGTACATATTAAATAACAGTTATGACCAAATAGGTTAGTACTAAGCTAACTGCCTTTGCAAGCCTAGGCAATTATCCCTTGTGAGACTCAAACCCTGCACCGTGTGTTTGTAAGGCAAACACCTTAACCATTAGGCCACCCTTTATATATATTTATATTTGAGTAGTAATAAACACTGAGGAGATGGAGAGAATGAGATCAGGAGTGGACAGTGTGTTGAGAGAGTCATAGACATCTTGTCAGTCAGGTTTGGCACAGGAGCAATGCCAGTTCTTGGGCAGATGTTCAAACAGTAGTTGTTTAAAACTGGTAGAGTCAGGTGTGTTTTGGAGGGTGTGGGGTAGAAAGTTCCATAATTGGGCTATTTGATTTGAGAATAGGCCTTTACCGTGAGTGTTGTTAGCTTTGTTTACTGTGAGAAAGCTTCTGTCTGCAGACCTTAGACTTCATGGGCATGAGTGGGGAACAACAAGTTCCTTGAGGTTTGGGCAACTGTCAGGATGGACGATGATATTGTGTGTGAATTTAAGTTGGTAGAGATGAAGATTAGGTAGCTCCAGCCAATTTAATTTATGTAGAGCAATGCAATGATGTGTTTGGTGGGGAAGGTTGGCTGCGAAACAAGCTATTTTGTTGTAGCAAGTTTCCAATTTGGTTAAGCCTGATTTTTTTTAAGTTGGTAAAGAGGGGGAATGCAAATGTAACATGAATAAATAAATAAATAATAACTATAGGAGTGTAGAGAGCATGAAGGTTCTGGATATTTGCTGCCAATTTACCCAGTTCTTCTGTCCTTACAGCTGATACATTTTTATTTGTCAGATATTGTGACAGCATTTGTTCTGCATCTACCTTATTTACACTTAACACTTTTGCTTGGACCTTCTGTTTGGATGTAAAAAGGCATCTCTATTATAATGAATAAAAGGAATGTGTTTTGGTGCAGCTGTTCACTTTCAACGGGTAAGCCTTTCGCTTCAAAATTCTTTTTTCTGGTACTTTTTAAGCTACCCATATCTGCCTTTTTTTTCCTCCCAGTAACTTAACATTCATATTCATGTGAATTCTTGCTACTACTATTTTGTGATAACATCTATTTTTAAAACTTTATTGTGTTTGTTAAAGCTATCTTGTCAAAGTCAGATACAATTCAGAAATTCACAAACTCAAACCACAACTAACCCCAACTAAGCTAAGATATAGGAAATAAAGCTTATGCTTGTGTGTGTGTTGTTTTTCAGGTTGTCCTTATTTAAAAGTGCTGCTCTGCTTTGGTCATCTTTGGTTTCGGTCTAATGAGCCACTGAGAAAATCACTAATGTGATGCCTGTGTCAGTAATATACAAGTCTGAAGTGGCTTTACTTAGAACATTTTAAGTTGTGTTTTATGTGGGGATAAAGCTGTCTTCAATCCCCTTACCTAATATAATTAATTTTAAGGTCACTGAACCGAGGGTAAAAAACAATTTCCCCCATTCAGTGCAACCTGTTTCGAATGGTTAACTTCAATAGTGTGACTTTTGTATAGTTGTATCTTGTTCTGCCGCCTTGCCCAATTCTAGACTTATCTTTTTGATTCCATTTCCAAATAACAACTTTACTCTCCCAGTGACAGTTGACATATATGCAGTTATGTCAGCTCATTGCATTTTCTGTTGCTCATGGTGTTGAATGTTCACAAGCCCACTATACTACTGCAGGAGGTTGCAAATGCCTGGCTTCTAAAAAGGAGGTGTATGAGCCCTTCTTGGACATCTCCCACTCTCATTGACAAAGGAGACTGCAGTCCTTAAGGTGCTCAGGCCTACTTACTCAGTTGTCCATTAAGCATCAAGGGGTTAATCAAACCTTAAGTGGGATGTTGTCCTGCTTTTGTATCAGCAAAGTTTGGCTTCTTTCACTAGCAGAAGCAATCTATGAATAAACTAAATCAAATAAAATAAAACAATGAAATCTTAAAGGTCATACATTAATAGGTACAAGAACAAATTAATGGCTAAAGGTCTTCTAGAAGCTGAATGACTGTTGCCCCATTTTGAAACTTACATACAGCTTCATTGATAACAGGTTGAAATTCAGAGCCCTTGGAACAGTGAGAGTGAATTTGTGCAGTCCAAGATAGCTGTTTCTCTGAGAATTCTCCTTTCTCTGAGGTGTGACAATCTCAGAGTTGTTATATATAAGTACTGGGAGCATGAGGGGATGCAGTCCCCCCACATTTGGATTCACAGGGATATTTACCCCTACATAAGGCAGATTTAAATGAGAACAGTACCTATCAATATTTGCTCTTCTCCTGTAGTTTTACTGTTTTACTTTTGTAATTCCTGTATTTGCAATTACAGATCAGAGAATTATAATAGGGAGCCATACCCATGCTCTTATTAAGGCTCTTTTTGCAAAAGCTGAATGGACTGGCACTGCTTTTTAAGAGCAGGGAAAGTTTATCCCAAAGGTGGGAGAGCCACTCAGTGATAAATCTGCCCCATTTGCCACTTCTGTTAATGGATGTTTTAATGTCGATTACTTTTGTATGGACATGGGCCCTTCCATTAATGCACTCCAGAGAGAATGTCTCAAGTTGGACAGTTGTTCATGGGCAGGCAAACAAGGCATACATACCTCCCAAGAGGCATTATGATGCTAAGAAGAGGGACAGCAGAAGGTTATTGATCACCATAGTGAAGACCCTTTGTGCCTTCTCCACTTAAGCAAGGTCAACAGATAAAATGGGGTATTACAGTCTATGACTGGTTAAATAAATGAGCCATAAGGCAGACAGTAACGGGCTCACTCTGCCTTAAGTGGAAATCCAGTACAGTAGGTGGTAGGGTGTATCTGACTTTCAAAAGTTACTGCACTACATGCATTAACATTTAATGACAAGCAATTCATTTTATTCCAGGTATAGATTATTTTTGACATTTTCTGCAGACATTCTGTGTACTGAAGTGCTGGGGGACGACAATGCAAACTAATTTGCAAGCAAACTTAATGACCCAGAAATTGTGCAACTGGTAGCTGACCTACAACATTACCTACATAGCCAACCTGATTTCCAATTGAGTGGAACTTAGAAAAAAAGAGGTTGGCATAATGGTTAAAATGTTTACCTCACAGACCAAAAGTACAGGGTTTGCTTCCCATGAAAGGGAAATTGGACAGGCTTGAAATGGCCCACAAGGACAGTTATCCTAGTACTTACCAATGACTAACTTCAAACTTTATTTTACCTTGACAACTGGATGGGTGACTGAGAGTAAATTCATCCTGAGGGTGGCACCTATGTCCCTCATGGACAGGGGCAGTCACTAACTGATAACAGTATCATGCTGCTAATAATGACCATCTAAATTTGGTCAATAAGGGTATTTGGGTTTTTACATGGCTAGGCTTGTAAAGAACATAGGGCCATTAGCCAAGTAACATCCTATGAACCCATGAACCTTTTAAATATTTATATTTTGCGTGATGCAGTTAGATTCTGAGAGCACATGTCATGAATGTCAGAATAGCAGATTATACTTAATATATTTTGATTCGTACAATGCCAGTCACCAGCTTCAGAACAACCCACTCTACTCAATGTGTTTCATTTTGAAGAACACCTGTTACTCGTATCAGGCCAGCTTGCAGTGCTCTCAAAAGTGCTTCACACCAGGCACTTTCTGAGTCGAAATTAGAAGCTTGTTGTGTGCTCTTCCTCTGTAAAAATATCCTTGAAGAATTTGGAAAACCTGCATTGTGCTGGCACTGAAGGTCTTCAAGCCATTATGGAAGGCAAATCAAGTGATGCCTACAGACAAGTACCCACTGTATACAGACTTCTGTCTCATTAAGATCTACAAAACTTGCAACAGTGTTTGTCTATATGATATTTATTACCACCATCCAGTTTCCACATACAGATTTTTTTTTTCCTTTTTGCAATCCAATGATAATTTAATAAAGTATAGTTAAGTGAGGGTATGCTGCATTTTCATACAGAAGAGTCATTGCTGCTGGACATTCCTAAGGTAAATGACAATAGCTACAGATATGAAGATCAGCTAGCATCTTAGGGGCATAAGGTTACCTTTCACAGCATGCCCATCTGCCAGATGTCTATCAATTAAGAAAGACATAACTATTGCCATCTTCTGTTCTTTCTGGGTTTTGGCACTAAACAGAAGGATTTCACCAAGAATATTCTTGTTTTAGCTTAATGTCCAAAGTTATCAAAAGGTAACCTCCACAGAAATACCTAAATTCAAAATAAAATATGTAACAATTCTTTCTTAAAAGGATAGCTTTAAACGATCAATTATCTAACAACAACTCATCAGCATTACAGAGCTATGAGCACACATTGGTTCAGAGTAGATTATATTTTGTAAAGGAGCAGGCCTAAATTCCTGCCATTATCCAGGGAAGGAGTATTTACTAAAATAATTATTCTGCATTGTTTTTGCCCCTGTCCCTCCTGACCATCAAGCCTCATCAATCAGACATTAATCCCACTGTTTTTTCTGTGGTGGGGAGTCCTTCTTATCCATGGAGATGAGAAGTGTCTGCAGTTGCTTGTGTCCTTTCTGGAATCCAGGCAATCCATGTTGCTGTGCAGTTTACAGTGCCCTCCCCATATGTGTGCACGCTCCTGCATGCCTACTGTGAAGGCTGCCACTCACTGTTGGGTTGGTAGCCTAATGCCCACCACAAACTATGCTTTTTAAATCGTAACACCTACTCCAAGGTGACTGGTGCATTTTGTGGATAGCTTTGTTCCACCTTTTCCAAGATGGGAACACCCATTCTCCCCTGCCAGCTCTGGAAGTCGCCCATGCCTTGAATTGATCCAAGGGAACCTGGGCCACAGTGGATCATATTGTGCCAAAAGACCTGGCTCTTCCTTAACAATGATTCTGGTATTTGGCCATCTACAGTTATAATAGGCACATTCACACAACTTTACTATGTTCACCACAAGGATCACTGCTCCACAACATCCATGTGATGAATAGTAGACTGCCACGCATTATGATGACTCTCAACATGGACATAGGAAGGTGGTTAAATCATGTTTTGTATGACTATTGTAAAGCCCCTAGGGCCTACCTAATTTTGGGCTTGGCATCCAGGCTGTAGTACTTAGAAAAGGTGTGCGTGGAAGTCCAAGTGGCATCTTCACAAATTTCCTTGGCAAAAAACTTTCTCGAGGAAGTACACAGTGGTAGCAGCTTCCTTGGCAGAGTACTTCTTGACCTATCCATTCAGGCTCCAAAGCTTGCTATTCATCTGAAAAGAATTTGATTAGTTATTGCTTAACCCTGCTTGCTTGGCATAAACAAGACATTCTCTGAAGTCCTTGGGCCCATTTGTGTAATGCATTACTTGTCAGTGTTCATTCATGGTATGAAAGATACTCTGCTGCTTATTCTTAGAGCTTTCTTTAAAAAGTGGTAACTGAAATGTTTAATTTAGAGATTTATGAAGGAAGCATTTGATTTAAAGATACCTTGTCTATGTGAAAGACAGTAGAACTCTACTTATACATAAAGGCCTGCAATTCAGACATTTTTATGGCTGAGGTAATACTTACTGGGAAAAGAGTTTCCATAATACAATGTTTCAGTATCATTGCACTGGCATGTTCAAAAAGAGGCGGTGCCAATTTATCTCTGACCAAGTTCAGGCCCCAAACCAGGGACATGGAGTAACTGGAGAGGCTGAGAACAGGTGGTCTTCTTTAAGAACTGTTTAAGTGATGTGTTAGAAGACACTCAGGAGGGAATGCATGTAGAAATAGCTGATAGATTAATCTTTACAAAGGATATAAGATAGGCCACCTTTAAAGAGCAGACACTATAGGATTTGAGGTGTGAGATGGAAAGCAAAGTCATTCTTTTATGCTCAAAGGAATTTGATAACCTAGTCTAGTTTGGCAAAAGTGACTTTCAGTGGTATGGTAGGTCGACTTGCCTCTTTGAAAAAAAGGGTATCACCCTTTTACATTATTCTTGCAAACCATCAAGAGCTTTTTTCCCATTATGTTATTGATCTTTGTTCTTTGTCTTACCTGCACAACTTCACACTAACTTAATTAGAGACACACTGCCAGTCCACTAACCACCTCACAGTTTTTACCCTGTTTCTACTCTCTGTCATTCAGTTATTTTTATGAAGTCCAGTGTACCCTCTTATAATTGAATATCCTGTCAGGCTACACCAGGGAGCACTTTCTGCTTGAAGTACAGAGCAGGTTTTTTTATGCTTCAGGCATCCCATGTTATTATGCATTGTAAATATTTGCCATGCAGAAGTCTCCCTAACCAGAAGCTCTGCTGTTACTGCCACTATGCTAGCTGGTTTCATTGTGCTCCACCCTGGCTTGCTTGCTCTGCTAGAGGTCAGAATGTGCTGCAACTCGGAAGTTACTATGGTGCTTCTCTAAACATATGCTGTATTGTGCCTGCCAGTTAATTAGGTTATTTTTTTTCTTAAGCTGTATGCAAAAAGTTGATAACATTCTAATTATTTTAAATGCTTTTTTTCTACTTTCTTGTAACAAGTAACTTCTGTATGGCAACCAGCTTGCCATTGTCACAATTCCTTGCTTCTGGGAGCCATAATCACTAGTGGCAACAGAAGTAAGTATAGCTTTAAACACAATTCAGCCCCACAGTTATAATTTAAATACAAAATATCATAGTCAACATTCTACCTCTGCTTTTTATGCAGACTCAAATGTTTCAAATTTATCTAACACGCCTAATAATACATATGCATTGAGACATAATGTACAGTTTCTTCTACTTTTCCATCTGATATAATTCATCCACAAGTTCCCTTGAAATACATATCCCTTAGCTGTAAAGTCACCTTATTTACTCAGCAGAAATTTGGTTTACTGGGTGCAGGTAATTAATGAAACTGAGCTACAAACCTGTACATCACTGAGTCTCAATCCAGCTAGGATCACTTGTACAAAGACAGACTTTGAGCAAGTTAATTCTTTCCTCAGTCAAATCCTTCAGTCAGCTATGGTTTAGTCTAGTTTTCAAGTACAATGTCAAAGCCCTAGTCCTGTATTTTTTTCTGCCTGTAGTTAATCAACATTTTGAATTATGTACATAGTGTATCTTGTTTTGAGTCTCCCCAAACATGAAATTTTATTCTCCTCCCTGAGTCTCAATCCAGCTAGGATCACTTGTACAAAGACACACTTTGAGCTAGTTAATTCTTTCCTCAGTCATATCCTTCAGTAAATTATGGCTTAGTCTAGTTTTCGAGTACAATGTCAAAGCCCTCCTAGTCCTGTATTTTTTCCTGCCTGTAGTTAATCAACATTTTGAATTATGTACATACTGTATATTGTTTTGAGTCTCTCCAAACATGAAATGTTATTCTCCTCCAGTCTGCAGAGATTTTGCACTGTCTAATATTGCAAAACAGTATATTCCCCAAGTCATTACTACTTAATCAATTCCTTCTGATTCCATCTTGATGTACACAGCAATTAATCTGTCTCCCAAATAAAGCATCACACTTCTGCTCCAGAAAACAGTCCTTTCTTGAATTCTTAGCATATCTATCAACTTCTTTACTCAAGAAATCTGGATAAAGCCAAAAATAATTGGGGGTCAAAGAATCAAGGATAATGTTCTAAATATTACTTTAATTTGCTTTAAAATTTAACAGTACAACAAATATGAAACTCTAATGTCTGGCATTATTGTCTGCTTGTAATCCTCAATTATTTACTAGAAAATCAAAATGTTCATGGGACTTAGTGTAAACATATGAGGCAAAAATCAGACACATTCTGAAAAATCTGGAGCAACTGAGAAATGGTAATCAGTCTCCCATACAAGGTGTTTTAATTTTTATTCTAACTACTCAGTCTCCCATACAAGCTGCTTTAGTTTTTGTTATAACTACATTCTTAAAAAGCTCAGCAGCATTCCTTTTGAAAGTTTGTGTAAGAAATAATCAATCAATTGTCTGTTCCAGCTGTATTACAGACTTGGGAAGCATAAAGAAGTTGGTGATGATTAGTTAAAGGAAAAGACAACTGGATCATGAATATGAATATATGTATGTATACAGAGCTGGGCCATGGCCATTAGGGCTCTAGGCAGGTAACTGACAAAGGCTCCCAACCATATCGATATAATTTTACTTGGCTGTCCCTCCTCAGTTGCAATAAAACAGTGTTCAAACTCATACAACTGTCTTCTTTACATTTACAGTGACCCATAGAGAATAGCTCTAAATCAGTTCTCAAATGTTTGTTATCGTAATTAGGTCTTCTCCTAAGCAGTTTTAAGGTTTCCTCTTTAGCAATTCTTAATCACATCTTAACCAGTTTTGCAGTTTTACAAATTTTTACAAATGTTTTCCTACCAGCACTAATTCCTTGAGGCATAACATGCCAACTCACTGCTCAGTAGGTCTGTTATTGAGGTGGTTCACACATTCATAGTTTTCTCCCTAAAAATCCAGTGACAGGCAACAAATTATTAGTTTTACAACTGTTATTGCACTGTACACCAAACACTATAACTATAATAATTTTATCCTGCTCCATCTTACTTTTATTACCTTTCACTTGAATATAGCTGTATTTACTTATTGATTTATTGTCTAAGTGACTATGCTGCATTGTGGTTTCCTTGAAATAAAATCTGCTGCAGAGTACAGAAAACATTCCAGATCAATATAAAACTCTTTCTCCTCACTAATGCATCATCAAAAGGTGGGGATGGATGACATGGGGGTAGGATGTAATTGGAGAGTTGCTCAGCATACAGTAAATAGAAACACCAGTTTATTAAACTTAAATATAATTCCACTGAAGGAACTAAAGTAAAAAAATACACAGTTTAGAATAAGAAAGCACACTTTATAAGATGATGGTATGATTATAACAAAAAGAAATGGCAAAAAATCTCAATCCATGATCTTTGGTTCTTTATCAGTTCTTCTCTTAAGAAGTTCTGAAGATTTTCTTACTTTATGCAGTTTTCAAGCAGTTCAATAACAGTTCTTATCTTTTGGTCTACTCAAACAGTTCATAAGCAGCTATTAAGCAGTCTACAGTCAGTACTTACCTTTAGCAGTTCACAAGGAATTCATAAGCAGTTCCCCATTTAAGAAGTTCTAAAGCAATTCCCTTCCTATGTAGTTCTAAAGCAGTTCCTAAGTTCTCACAGTTCTTAACCAGTCAATAAGATGTTCTCAATGTAAGCAGTTCTCATCTTTAGCAGTACTCAAACAGTTCAAAAGCAATTCTCTATTTAAGCAGTTCTCTAGCTGCTCAAATGAAGTTCTACCTTCAAACATGTCATAAGCAGTTCTCCATTTAAACAGTTTTTATGTAGCATTCCTCTTAAACATTTCAAAATCAGTTCTCAATTTAAGGAGCTCTACATACATGAAGTTCTTAAGCATTCCTTCATTTAAACATCTCAAAAGCAATTATTTTAAACAGTTCTCAATTCATATCCAGTTCTCCATTTAAGCAGTTTTTAAGAAGTTAATAAGCAATTCTCAAGCAATTATGTACAGTTCTTATGCAACTCTCAGGTAGTTCTTCAGTTCTTATGACAGCTCTTCAGTTCTCCACTTAAGCAGGTTTTAGCAGTTCTCTAACAGTTCAAAAGCAGTTCTTCATTTAAGCATTTTTTATCATTAGAAGTTTTTAAGCAGTTTCCAAACAATTCTTAAGTATGTCTACTTTGAAGCAGCCCATAAACAGATCTCCATTTAAGCAGTTTTTACGCAGATCTGAAACAGTTCTTATGCACTGCTCCATTTAAACAGCTCTTATCTTTAGCAGTACTGAAGCCATTCAAAACAGTTCTCAATTTAAACAGTTCTTAAGTTCTCAAACAATTCTTAAGCAGTTCATAAGCAGTTCTTTAAACAATTCTTAAACAGTTCTTCTTTAATGCAGTTCTCCATTTAAGCATCTCTTAAGCAGTTATCCTTTTGAACAGTTCTTATCTTTAGAAGTTCTCAAGCATTTGATAAGCAGTTCTCTTCCTAAGTAGCTCTTAATTAGTTCTCAAACAGTTCTAGCATGCTCAGTTTTTAAGCAGCTCTCCTCTTAAGTGGTTCTCAGATAGATCTTTAGCAGTGCTAAACTTCTTTACAAGTAAATGTTAATTATTGTGTTAGCAAGGACCATATTGCACTCCTGGACTTGACACATGCAGGACCCAGTGTATCACTTTTTCTGAGTCTGCACCCATATGGAGGTTCAATATTTGACATATTTTATCCTTGTAGATCTCGATGAAGAAGTCTAACAGTGCACATCTAGGTCCCTGATCCAATGGTGCTTTGTAAAATCACAGTAAAATTTATAAACAATATATGCATGAAAGGTTACATATGTACACAAACACACTATACATTTGATAGAATATGAAACAAGTACAAACATATGTAATGCATGGAACACCACAAATGCATTTTGAATTTGAGAGAAAGGCAACCTTCTTGAGAACCTTTCTGTCATAAGAAACACGCTTAAACAGTTGTATTAAGAACCTTTCTGACATTAGCAAGGAGTTCAATGTTTTGTAAATACCCTTATTAAGTTATCACGTAAAACACAGACAAATATGCCTTAATATAAGTAAATACTAACAATAACATGTTTCCAGTTACAATACATTATACACCACATATGTTCTTTTTATAACTGTCAATCCAACATTACATAAATTGCTCAATTTCTGCCTTCCCTTAAACTTCACTCCACCTCCAAAACAATATTCTGGATTTATTGTTCCCACAATTTCCACTTATTTCTATGTAATTTGCTCCTTCCCTTTTCTAAGATTCCCATGCTCAGATCTTTTATGTCTGTTACAATATTCAATACTTCTTTGATTTCCATTTTCTAGTAATTGCTGTTTTGGCAGCCACCAGAATTAAACTTAACAAGGCCTTATTATGTCGAGGCAATTCAGATCCTGTGTCCCAACTCAAAAGAATAATTTCCTTAGTTACACCCATGTGCTGACTTGATATTTCTGAGAGAGTAAAGAATTTTTAAACTCTTCCAACTCATTGCACCATCAAAACATATGTTCTCAGTTACCTCTTTCTTCCCTATTACAAGTCTAACATTTGCCATCTACCTGAGGAAAAATTCTTTGGAGTCTGCTTGGGATATAAAAATATCTATGCAAACACTTCCAAGCAAAAATCCTAAACCTTCTAGACTTTGTTGCATATCAGGAGCTCTACATATGTCCTCCCATTGTTTCCTTGTAAATTGTTTATCCAGTCATCACTCTTTTCAGTTGTTTCTAGCATCCTCTGATTGATTCATATAGTTATCATGCAATACTTTATATACTCTACTAATTATCCATTTTTATACAGCAGCTTCTGTTCTAGATTCAACTAAAAACTCTACCGGACCAGGTCTTTTACTTATGATTTCATTATCCCTTTTTCTTTGCCTATACTCCGATATTAATCTTTGACAGGGAAGGCAGTCTCTAGGCTGCAGTCCAAATATTTTCTTGACCTCATCCCATTCTATTACCTTTCCTCCTTAGTTATTTGCTCCCAATACCTTTGTTTCTTTGCTAGTTTTCTCCGGTAAATTCCAGCCCCCCCTCTTTTCTATTCTCTGTAACCCTACTTACAGTCATCACTATCTGCAACAATCTCCTTTTCCATTCTTGTGTTGGCTTACTTCTTAGAATACTTTCTGATACTTTATGAATATAACATTCAGTATGGCTGATATTAGTCTCCGTAAGGATCTGCATTCAAAATCCTACTCTCTCTTTCTCTTGCCTTATACATTGAATTCTACCTGGCTTCATAATCATCCCTTACCACTTTGAATTATAATATTCTGCTTGTGTTTTATATATATATATATATATATATATATATATATACATATACACATATATATATATATATATATATATATGTGTATATGGGTCTAGGACTGTTGAGCGAAAGCTCATTTCACCAAAATCAAAACAGACGAGCACACTTTCATGAAAGTGCGTTTTCACCAAAAATGCACTTTTGCTAAAGTGAGCTCAAAAAAAAAAAAAACATGATAGAATGGCTGTTGCTGAGATACAGTGGGGATAAGGGAATATTGCTTTTTCCCCACTGTAGTGCAATCTTGGAGTGAGAATATAAAAGTAGGGGTGTGTGGGGGGCTGTGGGGGGCTGTGGGGGGTGCAGGGGGGCTTGCCCCCTGCATAAATTTGTTTACTGTTTTTTTTTTGAATGTTGTGTTTTGTTTTGTTTTTGCAGACTTTCGCGGAACTGCTTTTTCGGTGAAAAAGCACTTTTGAGGAAGTGTGCTCGACCGTTTCAGTTTTGTTGAAATGTGTCATCAGTAATTAGTCCTAGATCCATATATATATATATATATATATATATATATATATATATATATATATGGTCAACTTTTCACAAAGTCGACTTTCATATGGCCGAGACCACATGATTGACTTTTGGAAAGCTGGCCATGTAAAATAAACACAAAAAACACAGTGGACACCTACCTTAAAACTGTTAGCCTGGGGCAAGCCCTATGCCCCCCCACACCCCCATAACTTAGATATACCAACTCCAAGATCGCACTACAGTGCACAAGAGGGAAATGTTCCCATTCTGCACTGTACGGAGATAGTGGTTCCCCATGGTCGGCTTTTCAAAAGTCAATCATATGGTCATGAGACTTTACTGTATAACTGTAAAATATCCCTTCAAAGCACACAATCCTAAACCATATTTTCTACAGGAAGGGTCAACTTATCCTGCTTATTCCTTGCCCTCTTCCCTACCCAGATAAATTCCTTCAACTTTTTATTATTTACTGTCCACAATTTCTCCTCAGGTTGATAAACATATGCCTGACCTCTATATAAAACTATAGGGACTAAAAACATTTTCACTGCTTGTATCTTGTTTTCCATATCCATAAATAAGAGCTTCTTGTTTCTTAGAGTTTTAGTCTCTTCTCAAATATACTCAGCTGCCATGCCATAAGTCTTTTTAATCCTGTATCCTAAATACTTTGTCTTATCATGTTCCCATAAATATGGGTATTGCTGAACCAATTCATATGTGGGTATATAATTTACCTCTAAAGCATGTGTTTTTCCTTTATTAATTTTATATCCCTGAAAGACTTGAAACTGTCTCAAAATATTCCAAAACACTGAGATGTCCTTTTATGGATTTATATGGTACAAACTAATACCATCTCAAAATAAAACCAACTGTTCTTGATTACCATATCAGTTACATATTTGAATTTCTGAGCCATTTATTTTCTTTGCTAATAGTTCTAAATAGAAATCAAATAACAAAGGGGAAAGAGGACACCCCTGCCTGGTTCCTCTCTTCAGACATAAATTATCAGAGATGAACCCTCCCACTTTAATTCTCACCTCCGATCCTTCATATAATCTCCTAAATAACCTTATTATTGTATCAGGGAATACAAGTTATTTCATTGATCTACTCATAAAATCCCAACTTAGTCTGCCAAATGTTTTCTCTGCATCAAGACCCAACAACAATAGCAGTATTTTTTTTTTACATTCTGCTTCCCTATGGACCATAACTGCTCTAGTAATATTGTCAAATGTTTGCTCCCCTCCAAAAAAACACCTTGATCCATAACTATCAATTCTGGAAATTCCTTCTCCATTTTTTAGCTAGTACAGATATAAACACTTTATAGCCATGGTTTAAAATTGAAATGGGTCTATATAAAGCTGGGTCTGATGGATCTTTACTGTCTTTAGGTCTTACAGCCACTACTGCTTTCTTTCCAGATTATACTGCTTCCCTTCCTTTTAAAATACTGTTAAACAAAACCTTCGATATTTTTATCACTGTCTTCCTTCCAAACTTCCACAGGAATACAATATGTTCCTTGAGACATTCCTGCAGATTGATTATACATCACTGTTTTACCTCATCTCCTCCTATCTTTACTGCTAATTGTTGAGCCTCATCTATCTCTAACCTTAGCATACTTAATTCTTCCATAAATATTTCCATTTGTGATCTTTTGTGATTTCCTCCTTTCTCTGCTTTATACAAATTTTCATAACATTTCTGAACTATCTCTAATACCTCATCAGTATCTCTGGTTATTTTTCTTGTTCTAGGCTCCCTAAGTTTGGTGACAACCCTTTCTACTTTCTGTTGTCTAATTCATTGTGCTAAAATATTTTGTGATCTGGTGTTATTATCAAAAAACAATGGCTTAACAGCAATCTTTCTAAGCTCATGCATATTATCCAGATAGTCCTTTACTTTCTGTTTAAAACTCTGCAGTTGCACATCTTCTTGTTTTTTTTTTTGAGATTCCCATTATTCAGTTATACTTTAACCTTTGTCAGCCCCCTCTAAATAATTCCTATGACTTCTTAACCATATCTCTTTTTATTTTATTTCTAGCCTATTTTTAGACTTCATTTTCTTTGTATCCCACTCACTAGCTATAACTTCTGAAGAAATTTCTATCTTCCCTTATAACTGTCAAATAATTTCCACTACCCAGTTCTTAAATTCCTCTACCTTAGCAGGTAGGTGGGAAAGTGCCCAGTGTCTCATTTTTACTTCATTACACTGCATTTTTTATTTTACGTTTTATTGGTGCATGATCTGAAATAGTAATTAAATATCTGTCAAAGCTTTCAATTAAATGTGCACTCCTGTGAATTTCTATCTAGTCAAGTCCAGTTATTGTACACGGGGAATAAAATGTAAATTCCTTCTGAGTTCCTACTATTAAATTCACATCTTCCACACCAAATATTTTCATAAATTTCTTCAGAAATCTACCCTCCTTTCTAACAGTTTTCTTTCTAGTTCCCCTAAATGCATCATCAATGTTGCAAATCCAGTTCCAGTCCCCACATATAAGTAATATCCCCTGCTGAAATCTGATTATTTCTCCAAAAAATTTCTTAAGCTCCATAACAGCACATTTTTTGTGGACTACAAATATATCGTTCAAGTTTTTAAGTTGTGTTACAAGTTTTTTATGTTCATAAGTTTTATATATTGTATATTCAGTGATATTAAAGGACATTTTGGAATAATGCCTACAATGAGTGCCATGGATTATTCCTCCTAGTACTGATTCTTAAATAAATCCGCGGTGATGGTGCTGCGGTAGCATTGTCGCATCACAGTAAGACGTTGTCCAGTTCGATTCTCAGCTAGAGCGTCTTCTGCGTGGAGACATGAGTGAATGGGCGTACCTTCGTTGAAGGTTGTGCGTCAGGGCTGGTAACTCGGCACATAAAAATCAACTACCAATCATTAGCGGACCGGAGTTCCACTGTGGTGACCCCTAACTGGGAAAAGCCGAAAGACACAAACAAACTGATTCTTAAATAAAAAATATATGCCAGTGTAACTTTCCTCCATTGCCAGTAGCCTCTTACTACCACAAATCTACTATTATATTTTGTCTGTTTTATCTCTACCAATTAGTATAATTACTTCTCTTTTCCTTTGTCCACAATATTCTGCTGAATATCCATCCTGAAATCCTTTATTTATCAAACTCACATGCTATTTTCTTTCCAAATGTGTCTCTTTCTGTATTGCTATTTGTACCTTGCATTTCTTAATATAATTCAGTATTGTTATCTTTCTGTCTATACTTATAAAGCCATTTACATTCCAAAATAATATGGATAGCATATCCATTATGGTAAGAAGTTATTGTTCCCACCTATTATACATGACAGCTTTTTTGAACGTGTGTTTCCAACTGTTGTTTTACATGCACATACTAATGTCTGGAGGTTGATCTTTTCTACATTTGTTTCTTGTCATCTCCATTTGTACCTATGTCATGTTTTTCAAGACTTTTTGTTTTAATGAAAACCCTCAAAAAATTTCTTAACACTCCCAAAACCCATTAACCAAGAACAAATCCACAAAAGCATGTACAGCTTCAAAAAAAATGACGCTTAGCCCTCCAAATAGGGACAACTGCTTCACATCAACTACTGCACCCACAGACATTACCTAACCTAATATTAAGGTTACATATGCCAAAGCTTATGTTACAGCCTGTGCTCACACTCAAACTGATTGCTGTCTGTCCTTTTCTTATCTCTGTTTCCCTCCAAGATATGAAAAACAACTTGTGTGCTTTCAGAAAACATTAACATTTAGCCTTAAGAAAAATGCACTGGCTATCTTTAAATAAAACTAAGTTATACACTTTTCTATTAAATACACTGAAGTATTAAGACTGGTGGGGAAGTTGCTCTCACTTCCAGTAATTTAAAACTTTACTTTTTAGTGAAATGCCTGCCCATGACCTTTAAATTTTGTGTGTCCCTCAGCAAAGAATGCTTAGAACTCTTAAAATTGTTTGCACCTGCAGATAGCTTGTT